>NW_027526407.1:161268134-161491669 GCF_048455015.1 Haemaphysalis longicornis | reverse complement strand
TCAATCTCGAGTAGAAGCGCTCTTTGCGAATCCCATATTTTGCGAGATTGTTCTTATAGTTGTCTTAGAAATATCACGTTTTCCTTTGCAATTTGGTATGTGTGCAAGTAATTCTGATATTTAAACGACGCGCTGTGGTTGTTTTAGGGTCCCCGCATTAGGCCAAAAAGTTAAAATCCTTCAAAGATTTTGACCACGCGTCAACCACTTGCTATGAGTTTTATAGCCATATTTATAAAAACTGTAATTTCGAATAAAAACTGATCGCGGTTAGACACCCCTTTCTAAGCTGGTCCCTATATTTTGGCGATTTCTATAGTTAAGCCAAGAATTGGAAGAGAAACTTCATTTTTCTCTGTCATATGGTGATGTAAAAATTATGTATATATTGACCGACACAAATAAAAGTAGGACGCCTGCGTCAGGAAGCTACAGCGAATCGACCGGCATTTCGTCTAACAACATTATACGCTCTAGCGCAAGGTACAAGCTCACAAACTTCAAGGGAAAGAGTGCTGCTCGCGAAAAGCCAAACCGCCGCTGTTCACCTTTTGAAAGTCCGTCTCCACATGCCAGTTAACAAGTCAAGCAGCGTCCGAGGGCCGTCGCAAGGCGGCACAACAGCAATTTTACGGAAGCAAGGGCAGGTTTTCCGCTTCCTTGGTCCCATTCACACACAGGGTTTAACGTTTGCTTTTATAATTCTAACGTTTGCTTCAGCGCCCAGTCTTGTCACGTTCTTTGTCCCGTTTTAGCGCTGTTTTTCCATATTCAGCTTTAAATATTTTTTCCCACTGCACTCAATTTGACGCGTTTCGCCTGCTAGAGGACTGCGATTCTTCACAAGGCCTACAAGCTGAAAGTGGTCTTATTTTCTGCCATTTTGGCTACTAGAGTATTCCATTTATTGCAATACCATTCGCATGGTAGGACGAACTGTTGTTAAGTAGTGACAAAGTGGAACTCATAAAATAACGGTATACAAGCATGCGTCACTCGTAGCACGCCTGCGTCCCCTCTCTCTGTGCTACATCAAACTTTGTCAGTGAGAGCCTATATAAATATATATATATATATATATATATATATATATATATACGAAACAGAAGTCAAACTGAAAAACATAACAAATATTGTAACGTTTCGACCGGGGACCGGTCTTTTTCAAAGATACAAATAGTGCAGATCAGTTTGGTTAAAATACAGTTCAGTTGTGGGCGGAGCAAGCAGATGTATCAAGCAAAACGTAGGCTCTAGGTATATATATATATATATATATATATATAAATATGTGTATATTAAATATATATATATATATATATAGGGTTTGGAAATGAGGGGCTCGTTAGGAAATACAGAAAGAAATGCCGGCAGTCTACAACGCCAAAGAAGGCATAGGGGAGTGGTTAGATTATTTATTTCCGTTAGTGACGTTACATTATTATTAATTTTTATTAATTACGTGAGAAAGAAAGAAAGAAAAACACGCGCCCAGAGTGGGGACCGAACCCACGCCTTTCGATTAGATCTCGAATGCCTTTGGTAAGCCGAAAGCCGAATTGGTAAGGCATTCGGTAATTGGTAAGAAAGCCGAATTGGTAAGGCATTCGAGATCTAATCGAAAGGCGTGGGTTCGGTCCCCACTCTGGGCGCGTGTTTTTCTTTCTTTCTTTCTCACGTAATTAATAAAAATTAATAATAATGTAACGTCACTAACGGTAATAAATAATCTAACCACTCCCCTATGCCTTCTTTGGCGTTGTAGACTGCCGGCATTTCTTTCTGTATATATATATATATATATATATATATATATATATATATATATATATATATATATATATATATATATATATATATATATATGTATACACACGAGAGGGTAGACACACGTAGGAAAACGATGATTGAACTAACGTTTCGACCGGACCCCGGTGGAAACGTTAGTTCAATCATCGATTTCATACGTGTGTCTACCCTCTCGTGTATTTTTGAACGGAATCCCGGAACCTATTCATCGCTATATATATATATATATATATATATATATATATATATATATATATATATATATATATATATATATACATGTGTGTGAGTGCGTGTGTGGCACCAGGCCTATATCAGGGATAGAACATCTAATCGAAACGCACCAAGTCCACACGGTCACGTCCACCGACAAGGATCGGAAGCGCGTCCAGAAAAAGAGCGAGTCATTGGTTCTGTTTATATAAAGATAAACATAGTTGTTTGTTGCATGTGTTTTGATACTTCATTCCTCTCTAAGGAGAAGGCATTACGTGAGGGGTGGCGCAAGTCCAGACTAGTATAAAAACCCAGAAAAGGGGGGCGGGGGTTCCCGGTACATAACTATATAGAATAGCGACACAAAAATAAATGAGTGAACAAGCTTCCAAATAGATGCTACATGCTTTATATTGTGACAAAATGAGTGTTTAAACTGCTTGATGAACCATGCATCGCCGCCGCTTAATGGTGCAAATAATTCATACAAGTCTAATGCAAACAACGGGAAAGAGCTATGCAGCTAATTATTGGGCTTAAGAATAAAAAACCGACGATGTAATGTGAGCATGCAGCACTCAAGTCTTCCGTCTGCACTGAGAACATTGAAGAAAGAAGGCACGCAAGCTATAAAAGAAACGACAAAAAAAGAGAAGTGAAAATACGAAATGGACGAACAAAGGGTAAAGAAAACAGACTTAAGTACACTATATCATTCCGTGCGCAGAGGGCAATGGTTTAATCACTCAGAGACTTTAACCACAACGAAGTGATTGGAAAGAGTGTGCAAACCTTTGAATGAGCGAACAAAAAATCATTGTGCGAATCTTTTGGCGCATGGGCAAGGGGAGGAAAATTGATGTTCATTTTAAAGCGAGTTGAAGCATGCACTTTTGGTGTGACTGAAGATTACGGTGATAAGTACTAGTTAAACATGTGCAATGATGCAAGCCTTCCTAGTTTCCGTAGCTGGTGGTAGTGAGCAATTGATTCGCTCACTTTGAGTTTTGTAACGCAAGCAAAGGAAAACAAATTTGAGAAAGCAAATCTAATGGCGAGGTTCCGATGGCTCGTATGTTGTAGATGAAGCAACGTTCAAGCGGGTCCCACATCGCGGTAGTATAGTCTTGTATTGGGAATGTTTTTTTTATATAGGCTAGCAGTTCTAAGTGTGAAGGAGCAAGGTTCATCGTACTCTGCAGATACACGAAACATCTGCTGGCCCTGGCGATTAGTCTGTTTACGTTTACGGTTGAAGATAGATGTGTGGTAATATGAACGCCTAAGTACTCGTGAATGAAGAGGCTCTAATGAAGAGACTCTAAGAAAAAACCTGTAAGGGTGAAATCACAAATTAATCCCCCGGTACGTCGGTGACGTGAAAATATGTTGAATTTTAATGTGTTTAATGACATTTTCAAATTGTTGAACCAGCTCTAGGTTCAGAAAATGTTACATCCTAGATTAATTCGCTCTTGTTTACACGTAATTTTGGAATATAACACACAATCATCCGCAAACAGCGTATGTTATTTGAAATGTCTGACGGCAGATCTTTATAATAAATAAAAACAGCAACGGGCCGAGCACTAACCCGTGTGATAGGCCGCATAAAATGGATGCTTTGTTCAATTGTGCTCTATTGACCACGAGAAATGGCTTCCTTCTAAGAAGGAAGTTTTCGATGCTGTTAACGGCATATGGGTCAAGATTCAGCAGTCATACATTACATATACGTGACGATGAGGTACCTAAACAAATGCGTTTTCAAACTCGGAGAAGATTACGTGTGTTGGAATGTTACTCTCAAGGCTTACGTAAAATCACGCCTGAATGAGGCAAGCTGCGCTTCGCAAGACAGCCCCTTGCGGAAACTATGTTTTCGCAAAGCGGAAAAAATCACATGGCGCCCGAAGTGATAATAATGCCTAAATCATTTTTGTTCCAACAATTTTGATGGTAAGATGGACTTTAAATGGGGCGGCAGTTCAATGGCGATGACCCATAACCTCTTTTAAAGATGAGATTTGTACCGTATTCCGCTTGATATTCACAATAAAGCAAAAAGCAAAGCGAGCATGGGACGAATAGGCTCTTCACCATTTCTTAGCATTTGAGAGTAGATTTTGTATGGCGCCGTAGTGGACAGTAGTTTCGTTTCGCTAGTCAAGTTTATGGTTTTTTGAGATGGGAATGTTATCAGGAACACTTTTTCAGCATTGTCGTGGTCCGAAGCAATTGGGGCGTTCATATTGGTTTCTTTGTTGAAAACTAAGGAGCACGTCATTTTGAGCACTTCACGCGACTCACTAACACTACATCATACGTTGCTGTCGTTCAACGATATTGTTGATCTGGCAGGACATGCGTAGATTGGTTTCCAAAATTGTGTTGGAATATTTTGTATGATATTAGATAATGCTATCTCAATGAAGTTTTGCTTGAAAATATGAATTGCTCTCTTGTGCCTGCCGTGTGGACGGATCATTTCTGAATTTTGCTTTCCTATACTGCCGCTTTTTTCAGAGTATTCCTTTTTTGAATGAGCTAGAAAACCACGGTGGCGATTGTTCGCTTTGATGTTTGCCGTGGAAACATATTTGTGAAATATTTACTGAATGTTCTCATAAAACAGGCTTTATTTCGTTGCCAGTGCTCACAATGCCTCTAGCAATGATTCCTGACTTTAACCACGGTGGTAATAAGTAAAAACCGAAATTTACGCGTAATAAAATCACGATTTTGAGTGTGGTTTAGGAATATGAAGGGGTATCATTTTGGCAAATCTTGGCTCACGTTGTATATACGTTTACAGTGCATTTAACGCTACATATCTGACTCGCTATAAAAACCGCGGGAAATTTCGAGCTGGGAAAAAGATGTTTGATATTTCGAACAAACATAAACGAGGTAATTACTACGTTTAAAATTAGGTTAGGCGAAATTTTGGAAAATTTGCCACATAAAAAAAGGTCATTAGAACCATAAAATTATCACCATCAACTTTTTTGCAGTCTGTGCTTTGTTGAGCCGAAATGGTCGTTAGGTCCTTAGGTCGAATTTGTGCTTCATTTGGTGTGCGAGAAACCAATCTGACTGCCTAATAGTGTTGGCAAGACGGGCTTCCGCTACAAATGGCATCTGGAGTATCAGCTTCTTTGAAGCTCACAACATTTGCCAGGTATTGTATCACACATTATGGGGAAATACATTCAAAGAGAGATTTACGTACGATACAGCACCACTCGCAGTAGGCCTTAAAAATAATTGGAACGGAGCGTTTTCGTGGATTTAAAATTAGCTCAGTATTTTTCTTTCTTTCAGAATAGCCTATAAATTTTCAGTTGCTAAGTGTTTAGTACTAAATATGTGAAAGAAGATCATAAATGTGTGAAGAAACGTTCATGTGTACATACGTGTAGAATAGTGTGGGCATCAGCAATTGTGTCGGCTGAAGCCTGTGAATACAAGCGCAGAAGTTTTGCCCCCTTGACAAATATAATGATAGTAACAATTCGGGCGCTGGTTGCACCGGAAAGTTTGTTATGGCTTCCTAAGATACAGACGTGCCTCAAACAACGCAGATTTGTGTTCGTTGACATAACAGCACGACGTTCTTAGGTCTCCGCAACACCGCTGAAACAATTGAAGAGAATAGTGAAGTGCAATACCTACGGTATAAATACACTCAGTCACCCTGCTCTACAGAAGTGGATGACGAGAGAATATTCTAGAAATCCAACCATTCAGCAAGGGGATGACAACATTACATATCAGGGTAAATTGGCAGCAATTGACCAAGATAACGAGGTTACGAATACCCTTAAAAGTTTTCTGCCCTAGCAAGTAACTGATGTAGCGAGCTGTCTCCTCTAAAAGAGTCAATATCTTAGTTTTATACCTTCCACACCGCATTTTTAATGCTTCATGTGCTTCAACGAGCCGGTGGGCTTGTCCCGGTGATTGGTGGCTAGCTGTGCGAGGTTAGTGGCGCCACTTTGAAGCCAGCTGGTGTAATTTGTGTATTTTTAAACGTATTTGGCCTTCACTTCCAGCTGCGATGTGCGGGGTCATTCGTTCTCCTTTTTGCTTCTTTTATTGCGGAAAGGGTAAATGAAGCATGCCTTTAAAGGTATTCGCCGTTCATCCGTGGAGTCGCCGCTATACAAAAAGACAAAACAAAATATCTAGTGCGGACACCGGTGACATAAACAAAAGATCCTCCTGCAGATGCAATGGAAGATAAGGACACAACATACAATGGCAAGGACACAAAGGCACAAAGTAAGGCTATGCTGTTCTGTTTTGTAGGGTGATTGGGGCGTTACAGACGGCTTACAAATTATTTTTTTGCGATGGCGTCTTATGAGATCTGTTTATTCGGGATTCTGTTCGCCCTGGTAACTGTTGTCCGCGATTCTCACGTTCTTCTTGGTTTCGCCGGTTACAACAACATACCCTGCAACTCCGGCAATCCATCGGTATCAACTACGAACGTGGCATCTTGGCATTACGTAATAACGCCCGACTGTCTACCTATCAGCCACTTCGCTGGAGGTGTGACGTCACCAGGGCCACAGGGTTTAAAAGAACAGCTGCATCGCTTCGTCTTCAATGGGCGCAGCGAACCGAAGGCGAACTTAGCTCTAAGCATGCCACCCGTTTTTCTCATCCAGGTGGGTCATGATTCTTTTTGTCGAAGTGATGACATGCTACTAGTGGTTCTGCCGTGCCCTCGGCGCTGTCTTTGCACTGCGTACGAGTGTTTTTCTGTATGCAATTGATTGTTGTATGGCGATGTTGAGAGCAACCCTTCTCCAGATATCCAGAAATCTTAAGAGATGATTATAAAATCCCAGGAGTCAATGCAGAATGATATATCCGAAATGAAAGCCTTGAAAATCAAGCTTGATGCTTCGCATTGCAGTGTAATGGCTAGACTAGACCAGATCGAAAAACATGTGACAGGTTTTCAATCTTCGCGCAGCCTGTAGCACCAATCGAACAACACTTGTAGTCACTCCATAGGTCAGTTATTTCACAACAGCAAAAAATAGTGAATCTGGAATATTACAGCCGGTGGTCACATTTGCTTTTTTTTTGTGTACCCGAGGCTAAATCAGAATCTGAAGCTGAACTGATGGAGAAGGTTATCGGCAACATCATTGATAAACAGCTTGGCGTGAAGTTTGCATCCGTTGGGCGTTTCCACAGACTCAGAAAACGTATCAATGAGACCGGTAGCAGTGAAAATGATAGCGGTAGAAGCGAGCGAAAAACTCGAGCAGTAATCTTGTACTTCCAAGACTTCACTATTAAGACGGCTGTTTTCAGTAACGTTAAGAAACTGAAAGGCTCAACATTACACATTCAGAATGATTATTCTAAATAAATTCTCCGCAAGCGAAAACTGCTCTGGGAATGAGCACGCAAGGATAGGGATGAAGGGCTGGGTCTAAAACTTTATGATGATAAACTTAAAATTATGACGAAACATATGTTCGGGATGATTTAACAGGTAGACGAGTGCAGCTTATTCCGTCCCCCGCGCCGTCGCACTCCATGTGACATGATCCCGGCCGTGATTCTTATCGCAACCGGCTTGTTGTATTGAATATGAATGCCCAAAGTGTTGTCAATAAATCCGAATCCCTGCAATTGCATTACTAGCGCAGAACCCCGACGTGGCAGTAATAACTGACACTTGGTTACCCAACGATATCTCTGACGACTGGGTCTTTTCTTTATCGTTTTTGGTCTTCAGACATGACCGTGGGTCGCGAGGTAGGGGTGTGGCTCTTCTGTAAAGAAAAATGTGAAAGCAGTGGTTTTAAATCAAATAGAAGACCACGAAAGCCTGCTTCTCAAGATAACCTTTTCTTGTTTCACTTTTGTCTTATGTGCGCTGTACATGCCTCCCAGTGCTGATTCTTCTTATTTGCGAAAGCTTCAAGTTCGTTTCTTTCGTTTCCGCAAAACCAGGCTTATGCTTGTTGGCGATATTAATCTACGAAGTATTGATTGGCCTACTTGATGTGTCGGTGCCGCAGAACACTCTGATATTCTATCCGACATTATGCTAACTCATAATTTATTCCAGGTTGTTCTTATGCCCACCACAATTCACGGTACAGCTATGTCCGTACTTGATCTTGTGTTCTTAGATCGGAGTTTTTCTGATTATTCATTACATGTAAGTACCGGGATTTCTGATCCCAAGGTTGAAGTTACCAATGTATTTCTAGAACTTCAAAAAGTTTGGCGGGAGTTAAGCATACATATGTCAAAAAGTACTCCAGGGCGAGAGATGAGTCTGTTTTGGATTACCTTGACATAGCTTACGAAAACTTTCAAGGTAATGATTTGCGGTATTTATGTGAAATGTATAGAGCATTGGAAAATTTGTGTAAAGTCTTTTTAGCCTGAAAAGAAAAAAACGAACCAAAAGGGTCAATCCATGGGTTAACCGGGATATTATTCAGTTAAAACGGAGAAATAAACGTATACAGAAGACTTGCAGTTCCTATTGTGATGTCTTAAACAGGTTAGTCTCCGAACTTTCGAGCAGAGTAAAATCCGCAAGGAAACGGTATTTGTTCGAATGTTTGCCTCAGTTTATTTTAAATGATCCAGGAAAGTTCTGGAATGACAACCGTAGTGCATGTAAATCCGTAGATAAATTATTGGTTGATGGCAAGATTGAAACATCTCCTCACTTCATTGCTAATGCTTTCAATTCATTTTTTCATTCTGTGTTTTCAAACGATATAGGTGAGGAATTTTATAAGGAGGCTCATTCGGAACAGATCGAGCTTGTTTGTTTTGAAGAAGTTTTCGAAATGCTTTTGCGATTAGACCCTAAGTGCACTACTGGCCCGGATGAACTCCCGAACGCCTTTCTCCGTCGATATGCAGAATCTTTAGCTCGGTTTTTGACAGTCATTTTTCGTGAATCTTTTCGGGCATCCGTGCTGCCCCATGATTGGCTCATGGCAAGGGTAATTCTAGTTTTCAAAAATGGTGACCGCTTCCATGTTGACAATTATCGACCAATTTCCTTAACGTGCTGTTGTTGCAAGATCATAGAACATATTGTAGCTAACCACATCCTTAATAAACTGGAAAAACATAAAACATTGAGTCCCTTCCAACATCGTTTTAGAAATCTACCGTTACGCAGTTGGTCACCGCCGTTCACAGTTTTAGTTCAATCTTGGATGACTCCATGCAAATTGATGTTTTGTTTTTAGACTTAGGCAAGACATTCGACAGTATTCCTCACGATAGCAATCTTTTAAAACTTAAACTTGCAGGAATGCCTTCTACACTAGTAAATTGGGTTATTTCATATTTGAAAGATCGAACGCAATTTGTAGACATCGTTGGTACTTGTTCCTCTTCTCTAACAGTGACATCAGGTGTCCCCCAGGGAAGTGTGCTGGGGCCCTGCTTTTTTTGTTGTATGGTAATAATTTAGTGTCTGTGGTTAGTCATACTGCGAATATTGAAATGTCGCTGGATGATATCACGATTTATACAGAAGTGCAGTCTGCTTCAGAACAACATCGGCTAGATAGGGCTTTATTTGACATATCATCTTGGTGCGACAAATGGGGCATGAAAGTTGGCACTACAAAAATAGTTCTTTTCGGTATGACCAGGAAACAAAACCCCCTAATTTTAGGTACAAAATAAAAACACCTTAATCGAGGAGGTTAGTAAGTTTAAATACCTAGGTGTCGTATTAAACTCCAGCTTAGATTGGAATGACCACGTTCGGCATGTAACTTCTTCAGCGCTAAAAAAACTTGCTCTTTTACGGCATAAAGTTCAAGGTACACCTAGTAACGTTAAACGTTTAGCGTACAATTCCATAATTAGGCCTAAACTGGAGTATGCAGCAATTTTTTGGGACCCGCACACGAAAAAAACATGAAAGAATTGGAGAAGGTGCAGAGGAGGGCTGTTCGCTGTATTTATAATAAATATATTAGAACTTACTCTCCGTCAGGTATTATGGCACTCAATAAAATCCAATAACTACACATTAGACGCCAAATTGCCCGCTTAGCTTTTCTGGAATCCCTATTTGAGAATAAGACTGGATTATCACCCACTGAATTCATTAGTTCGTTACCCACATGAAAAACACGACGCACACATAGCCATAGTTTATCCCCATTCCTTGCCCGAACAAATACTTTTAAGTTTTCATATTTTCCACGCACGGTACATTACTGGAATAAATTGCAAGAACAAATTTTTAGTGGAAATTTCACGAAAGCCCTACAAGATCATTTTAGCAACTTTTAACTACTGACGTTAGGGTTCTTAGCAACACTTCTCAATGTTGTACGTGATTTTCCAGTTTTATTTGAATTGAAAACCCTGTTTTGTTTGTACGAAAATTTAATTTCACCGTGGCCTGTTTATTTTGTAGTGTACAAGTGTATTCTGAGTTGATGTTACCCCATTGTTTTTATTGCATTGTATGTCATTGTATGTGCGTGCACATTTATTTTGTTCTGCCCTTCCTGCTTGGACCATTTAGTTGGTCTGCAGTATTGTGTAAATAAATAAATAAATAAATAGAATATACGACACAGGGATACAACGAAAGACGTTGCGACGGCACGGGTTACGTCAAGTCGAACCGGGTGCCATGTTTGCTGTTGTGCGCGTAGTTTATTTCCTTGGGGCCGATAGTTCAATGATTACGGGGCAATACATTTGATTTTTGCGGAATTTAGAGCATGCGTTTTGGCGACTCGCCGTGTTTGCCGTTGTGTGGGGTTTCTGTTTGAAAATTGTGTGCAATAAAATTCGAGTTCCGGCCTTTTATAGCGGGAAGAACACTAGCCCAACACGATGTCACAAACCCACAAAACCTTATATAACCCGTTGAAACTTTTGTGGACACTCATATCTCATCAAGAGACAAACATCACATAGTAATTAAGGCACACTACAATAGTGCTTAAAATGTTTCCATTCTCTAAGTTAAGGATTATATTTTAAACAGGCTCGATACAGCCTTAATGATTAAACGCATGTTGCCTACAGTTCTAGCACGTAGTGATAATTTGGTCTTATGGCAGGTATATTCTCAGGATGGATCCCGTGCTTACTACACCTTTTTTCCCACACGTTATTGGCGCTGACGACAAATTTCTGTACATTTGGCCTGGCGGGAAAAGGTCCGTCTTGATGACCACGCAGGGTCAAAGGCTTGGTGTGCTTTCGTGTACTCTATATGGGCATATGGCGACGCTGGGCTTGTAATCCTGTGACCGGCTGAACTATATATTTGACTGGTGATGTCCGCTGCACAACACGGCAGGAACCATTGTACCGTGGCAGCAACTACTTTTCAAATGGGGAGCCCTTTTTAAGTGCGAATGCACTTTATAAGCGACCCCAAACCATCCACCGCCGGCGGCGGCGGCGGCGGCGTCCGCAGTGCTCCTCTATATTTAAAAAAGAAACAGCATCCGGCGCCAGGTTTCGATCCGAGGACTTTGCGGCCGCAGCGCGACGGTCTACCGACTAAGCCACGGACGCCACGCTGATATCAGTGTGAGTAACGCGCCTTATATCTTTAACGCATTCAAACTACGTCGTCAGCGGCGTGCGTTGGCGACTCAGCGGCGTTATAGCGGCTTGATAACTGCGTGGTCTACACGTGATACTACAAACCCGATGGAAGAGATGGAAGAGAAGGCGGCGAGGCGGTGGGCTCCGGGGGCCGAGCGCAAGCGCCGCAAGCGGGCCGACAACCGTGCATTCGCACTTTCACATTCTCCCCCTCGGGGAAATGCGGGGGAATTTTTTTTCACCCACAACCGGCATAAAATGTCGTTACTCAAATTGCTTATTCCGACGCTATTAGTGTTTGTTTGTATATGATTATTCACGTTCGTGACATTCGTCGGTTGTTTGCAATAAGAGAAGAAAGTCAAAACGATGACAAAGTGTAAATTCCAATGTACGCGAGAAGTCGGGTCCTCACACAAAGAAACGAGAAAATCCGTTCGTAGTAACGGCGGCAGGGCTCTAAGAATGCGAAATTGTGCCTGGTTACACTTATCTGATGCTACAAAAGTTGGAACCGTATAACCAAGGGTACGGTTTAAATGTTCGGCGTGGCAATTTTTTGCGATTAGTACCCAGTAGTGTGCGGTTGATGGACCCGCAGGCTTTTATTTATTTATTTAATTATTCAAGATACATTACAGGCCCATGAGGAGGGGCATATAGTAAGAGGGAGCACATAATATCAATATATTTAGTTTGCAAATATTATAACACCGGTAGGCGAAACTAACAACAGATATGAAGTAAACTGTATCAAACACGCATATACCCACAAACACAGACAAAATCGAATATGTGCGCGAGCATCGAAACGTCAAGTCGCGTTAACAGAAATTTCGTTGATTTCCGCCTATTTAGTGAAGGGTTATTCAAAAATGTACAATATTTATTCAAACAGCATTTATACAAAAATGAACAGGATCATACAGAACACGATAAGCGTATCAATGCACTTTGAAATATCGGACACTTGCCGAAGGCGAGAAAAAACAATTGTTGAAATGTAAATGTACGGTGAAAAAGGCCGACCAAGGTCACCGAGAAGTTCGCTGGGTCATCAATGACGCAAAATAGAGCCAAACCGCAGACATTTTGCCTAAGATGCCACAAGCGCCGCTGGTAATACGCGCTAACTAGGCTAAATTCAGTTTCCCCTAAAATTGAACCCTTATTTAGGAGTGAAGATGGCGTCCAATGAAAAGGACCCATCTCCGATAAACAGGTTGGTGGTTGCACCGGAACAACCTTTTGTGACGAATGGCGATTGTGAGGCTTCTCAGCGTAGTGACTCGGATGCACCACTTTCCGATTAGTGACACAACATCTCCAATACGAAGGGAATCCACGGCTATTTCTTTCAGTCGGTTCACATAGAGAAATATTGCAGTGTGGCGCGTTGCAATTGGTGATAGACTGTTTGTCAATGTAAGGTAATAACGGTGTGCAGAAAATAGCATCTGTGGCTTTGTTCAAATGCCCAGCGCAATAGGTTTCATATTCGTCGTAGTCTTGTATTCGCAAAACTCCGCATGCTAGGATTCCACCCGGATGTTTCAATGACAAGGCTGAAAACGTCGGTGGTGGTCCTAACTATTTCCTGCGTCAGCCATAGAGGTGCGGGTAAAACTTTGTAAGCGCACAAACTATGGTCAAGCATTCTTTATTACTCACAAAAAAGTTGTTTCAGTCTTTGGCAGAGTTAGGATCATGTAGGTGGTCACATACTGATCATATACTGCCTTGCTATGAGCGGGAAGTGCTTTTAAAGGAACACCGCTGGCATCACTGCAAAATTTAGTATCATGATCGGAACAAAATGGCGCTGTAATGGCTGGCATATAATCACTCAGTTTTGGAAATTCCATGACGCATGTCGAATACCAGTTTGAGAGACCGCTTTCAACATGAAAGATCTGGATCTTTGGCAGAACAGCTGATGCGAAGTAGCGAATGAAGCAGATAGAGGACGAGTAAAGGAAAATAACGTTCCTAAGTGCCGTACAGAAGCAGGGTTTCGAAATCATGCTGCTTCACACACCTTCTTGTCTGAGAAGACACCTTCTTAGAAGGCATGGCGTCAATTTGTAGGGACACCGTGCAACAGTTCCCTTGGGACGCGTGGTAGCTTTTTGTTTTGATCGAACAAGAACAACAACAAAAAACAACGCAGTTGGCATGCCTGCTGCCGTCTCGGCATGAGACCCAAGTATTACTCTCCTGGATGCATTGATCCCATTCAAAGGGGCGATCGGGGTAGTCTCTTAGTGGCGACAACCATCCCCAGGCATAGGGTCTCTCACGACGTCTAATACACAGCCATAGTGGTGCGGTTGACATTTGTTGAGCGTTTAGCATTTCTCAGGGCATTCTTACCCAGACCGATTAGTTGAATGTCGATACCGGGTTGGTTCAACTACCCTATAACACCAGTTTCTTCCTCAAAGCCAGCTTTTTTTTCCCTTGAGCAAGAACTGCGATGAATTCAGTACCTCTAGCGGCTGATTAAACTATATTGGGTGCTTGTCATCAAAATACCGCAATATCGGCAGAGACGTGAAAAGCTATGAACTGTCAAAAAGGCGATTGCAGAAGCAGTTCCTCCAAATATGCTCTATCAGAAATATTTTGATAACTTCGTTAAACATCCCACGCTTTGCATCGTTGCAAATGTGATTCCGAGATTTTGTGCTTGTGGTAATGAAGCCATTTTTAAGTGAATTAGTTTGCGCGAATTGGACGAAGTGCTAGCGGAGGAAGTACAGGTGCCATAATCTGCGATTGTGGTGTTTGAGAATTCATGCCCCAACGCGAACATCAGGCTGGTAGCAAAATACTCTGAATTTACACCGCGGCCTTAATTTGTAAGCTTTCGGTCGCAATCGAACTTCATTTCTAACTTTGATGACCTCGGCGACACAAATGAATACTCGTTTGTGGAAGCAGTGCGAAGCACGTCTTCGAAACGTATTACGTAGCACAGACGTGTGCGAAATCTGAGTCCACGCGAGTTGGGATGCATGATGCGCTTGATTGTTGCGTGCGTGTTACAGTATGAAGGGTATACGACAGAACATTTTATAAGGAACGATATACTCTGTTTTACGGGTATCAGGTTAAGCCTTGGGACTCTTGGGAATCACCGGAAATTGAGGTGTACTTAAGAAACGTACTCGCCCCGGCAAATAGTACAGCAGTTCATCGTTTTTAGGGAGTGGATACACTTTTTTATAAGTAATTCTTTTTGCACGTTAGTAGTGAAACCAAACTTATAGAACTACCTTTTTTGGGTGACCGGCACAATCGCTTTGCAAAGCAATATACTCCCACGAAAGTATCAGATGCTCTTTATTGAAAACCGCAATGCGGCTGGCAGGACAGAAAACTATCGCTGTGCTGAAGTAACTTGCGCACAGGCACTGTCGATAAACGCTCTTGACTCTCTCCTGAGCTATCGCAATAGGGCTTCTATCTGTATACCAGTTCCTCACACAATACCATGAACACCAACTTCGAATATCCGCTATTGCAGTTCACTAGGCAGTACTTCTGTTTGGATATTTTTCTTTGCATTAATCTCCATAACCCTAGGTTTAGAAGGACCAAACGGCGCACGCGTGTTTTCTTTTTTAAATGTCTGGCAGGCTTATTGGTGGTGCTCAGAAAATATTTTCTTTCTTTATGGCATATATTAAATTCTCCATAAAAACTATGATGTACCGATACAGAATCTCCTCCGGAGAAAAGCATATGACTAAAATTATCAGTAATTCGTTTCACACACAAATGGTATGTGAAGGGGGTCGTCCTACTTCGGATAAGAGCATTAGGATAGCATTTATATATAGATGATCCAAGAGAAACTTTCATAAAAAGCATACTGAACGAGTTTAGGTGAGATGCCTTCTACAAAAAAGCCTAATGACATTTGTTGAGCTAAAGCGTTTACATCTCCTCTTACAGCAACGAGCAAAATAAACTAAATAAGTGCTCACCGCTTTTGTTGGTGAAGGTTTTACCACAAATATGACTTGCATGTAAAATACTACACTGTAATTTAACCAGCAGAAACCAACCGACAGCCGGCTTCTCTAGGATGCAAACCTGATACTTCGAGAAAACTCGTTTAGTTTCTCTAGAAAATTACATATTACAGCAAGGAAAATGTTTCAGTGCAGAGATTGACGGGCAGAAGGGTTTTACTTTGATACAATATTTCTTACTGTTTTCTGTATTTGCACTTACCTCCGCAACCAGCTAAGCAGGCGTAGACGATCCACGCGATTCCTACAGACCACACGATTGAAGAAAGGGGCCAGATTGTGCCGTTCCACGGAGTGGGTAACTTCGGGTCGCAGATCCAATAGCCGAAAATGGAAAACAACAAGCAGAAGGCGCACAACATCCACCCGAGGTATACGTACAGCTGTAGAAAAAACACATAAAGGAAAAAAATGAAAGAAAGTTAAACGCTTGTGATACCCTCTGAAACTACTAGAACTGACTCGTAACCATGGCGGCGAGATGCCGCAGAGTAGGTGCTCGTTCACGATGCCACTCATCGCGGTATGTACGCGCTTGAAACTGACGCGCGGATGTCTAAAAGTTAAATGGTAAATTATATTGGGAGATTGGGCACCGCGCGCCCCCGCATGCCTCCGGGAGGCCTAACAAGGGGGCCGTTCACTCGATGGCGCCATCTGTCAGCCCACCGCTGGAGCTTCTCCAGGCGTGAGGGGGGTCGTTAACGTACATTGCCGGCCGCTGAACAACTCCGCCATTGCAAGACATTTCGAGGAAAGTGCAAAATCGGGCATCTTGAGGCAACAAATATTGGTTTGCGGCTTTTATGCCTATGTGCTGACGATACTACACTCTCACAGCCTGCCTCTTATGGCTTAAGGTATACCACGTTCCAGAACAATTCATACATTGGGTCACAAACGTTAATATTGGCAATGCAATTACATTAGTAACATTGCCTTTCCGGCGAGGGAATGTATGATGGTGGCCAGTCACCGAATATCCTAAAACGGTAATCGAAATTTTTTTTGGAACAGAACGTTTGCTCTTGTGACCCGCGATCCCGTGAGCATCCTGGTAATTCGCTCATATGTACTTGGTCCCCTACGCACCTGCATTACCGACTATTTTAATGCTAACAATAGTATTTATTTCTGCTGCCAACGCAGCGGGCGAACATACTTGCAAGGATGGAAACATGTATGAGAGACACATTGGGGCTGAGGTAACCAGTTAGGTTTAGTTTACTTAGATGCACCCAAACCACACCGCAACACCTGGTCGTCAGAATTTAAGGAATCAATAGGCGATCATATGAGCCAATGACACGGCAAGAGTAGACGTTTGGCATCCTGCCCATATCGCGGCGCCAGATATCATCAACAGAAATAACCGCTATAGAAACAGAGCAACCGACTAAAGGAAACGGGTAATAAGGCTGCACGTCATACCTTGTATTCCCCCTCTGCGCTCGGGCGACAAATGTTATATCATGAGGGATTTGATGCAGCGGTACGATCTATTTGATCGTATGGTTGGCTGAACACGAAAAAACGCAGCCAATAATTGCAATTTTTCTTTTACATCAATCTACTCAACTGTAACAAAAACCACAAGCTGCCCTGACAATAAGGGGTTTGCGCAAAGGTAGTCGGGAAAAGAGACAAAAGGCTTTTAATAGGAAAATACGGTACGCAAAAAAAGTACCTCCATTATAGTTGCGGAATACATGCTGCGCTCAGGAGGCGGATTCAAGAGCAGACCCCTACGAAAAACAAAGTGCGTTTTGTGTGTTGTGGCGGATCCAACTAGCGTGATCGAGCTGGACAAGGACGGTGCTGTGCCAGGCAGTTTTCAGCACAACGCTGAATAAAGAAAAAAATCGCTTACGGGTGTATACCTTATGGTCTCTTTCTGATTAGAAAGAGAGGGTGTTGCTGCGAGCAAAAGAATAAAATGACAGGTTTATTGTACACTTTCTGTAATTTTGTCCCGGTGTTGTTAGCAGCACGCGAATAAGAAAACTCCTGAGCTTTTAAGACTGACACAGATGCAGATATTCTGATCCTGTTTTTTTTTGACATGTGAACATGTCGTTGACGTCCGTGCTTTCGGCCCTCCGGTGGAAAACAGTTGTACCACTAATATCGAACCCCAAAGAATATATCTCAGATTCACAACCGCGCATTCGTATTAGACGCCTCAACAAACTGTAACGTCTAAAGCTTTATCGACATGCGTTCCAACACAGAGATGTAAATAAGTTTTTTACTAAAACGAGACGCTTTAACTCACTTTCGTGACATCACAAGATAGTTTTTCTGCATTCTGGCGGCATTCCCTAGGGGGCAGGTGTGAGTAAAGCAAACAAAAAACGCATTTCCACACACCACTGCACCAAAAACTTGCAGTGCGCATTGCGACAATGTAAGTACAAAAGGCCGTTCCTCATCCAAGAGCGTGAGGTGTATTCCGGGAGAGGCTTTGAAAAACCACGTGTAGTAATTGGGCGCTGATGCGTGCATAAGAAGCGATATCTTAGACCATGTGCTTGGCGATTCTCAAACCTGAGTTTTGTTGGTAGCAGAAGCTACAACTTGAAGGAACTTCCACCTGTGAAATGTGCAACCCCCCCCCCCCCCCCACCTCCTGCCAACTCTGCTAGCGGAAATGTTGGCATTCTAGACATCACGCCTTCGTTAAGATAGACCTTGCGATGTTCGCGGAATCTGCCACTGGTATCACCTTGTTGCTTTTTATCCCGCTTGATCTTGAGAGCTGGTAACGAGTTGGGAACACGGGATGATTTGATCGAGGCAGGGGGGGGGGGGGATCACGGTGAGGGTAGGTCTACCCGGTGCGATGCACATAGCTTTGATGGTTGCCTGGTGCCAAAACGCTGTGACATGGAGGACAGCGTGGGACTTACACCGCACCTCAGAAAGCACTACACGACGACAAGTTGAAAAAAATACAATGCAGGGTGTTTGGTGAATCCATGTTTTTACAAAGCAATGGGACCTACAGAAGTGCCGTCATGGCACTATTAACCTGGCTACGCGCTGGCTACTCCGTCGTCTTCGCAACTCGTCGTTGACCATGGTGCTACAAGATAATATGTTTATTGTTCACGCAGCAATAAGCAAACATGAGTGTAAAAGTTTATATTGTAAGTAGCAGTAGAATGGCTCTGCCAAGCTATAGCGGTAGTAGGGTGTACTTCTGTCATAAATTATTCGAGAAGATACGTTTATACTTTCACATGTGTATATAGAAATATTCGGCTTTATATTGATGGTGATCTATTCATTTAGTAGCAGGAAATCTACGGAGCTTGCAGTTCCAGCCAGAAATAGATTTTTTTTCTTTTAGTGCCGCTGTGGTTGCGAAATATTTCATCTCTTTAGGGTAATGAATTACACAAGCCTAGTAGTCCTTACTCAGAAACCTAGTCACTGCAGCCAAAGAAATATAGAGCACAGTTTATCTCTATTTATGTGCCGCTGTCACTTTTTTCATTGAAGTGGAATGTCTTGATGTATTATGTAAGCAACCTACGCAGAAGGAAGCAAGGAAGCGTTTTACCAGATGAGCTGTTTAAGCCCAAACTTGGTTCATTGTTGTTACCAAGGAACTCGTAGAAGAAAATCTCCCCAGGCGTGAAGCCCTCCGCACGACCTGCACTTATTAGCGTTTTTAATGTCGTCTGGTTAGGCATGACAACGTATAAAAGAAAAGCGCGCGCTGACAATGAATAAATATGTATTGACGTTTCGGAACCACATACGGGTTCCTTGTTCACTACGTAAGACAACAAGTCATCGTGAATTGTGTAGGCAGCATCTGACGTAGAGACCATGCGTAGACAGGAGGCAAAGTCCCATCCTTCTGGTTTATTGTGGCTGACGTTGATTCGATGAAAAGTGATTCCCGACCCGCCGAGATATGTTCTGTTCCTTAGCTAAAATACCGGTGCGTGTGCGTGTGCTCCTGGTGCGTGTGCTCCGCTATGGCGTTCTTCATGTGATTCTATTTTTAACATCACGTTGGTGCTCGCGAAGGCTTCCCCGGCCTCGACAATGTACACAAGACTGCAACCAGCACATGGTAACTTGAATACCACTCCAGGAAATAAATTCCTCTTCACTTTATCTGTCACATTCATCAGCCGGTTCAGGAGCTTGCTGGTCAGTACATGGGCAATGTACATGTCGTATTTTGAAAAGACGCGCCACAATCCTTCGCTTATTCCTGGTACGTAGTGGATGGCTCCGCGTTCTCGTAATGTCCTGTTGTTGGGCGCTCTTGGCTGCATTATCTTATTCTCAGGTCGGCAAATAAGTCGCTTAGGATAGCCATTGGCGATTAGTTCATAGAGGATCGTTCCTAATTAACGTTTCAGTGCACGGTCATCTGAGAAGATGCGTACGGGGCGCGTTTTCAAAGACGACACAACGGACCTCTTGTGGCCGACTTGGTGGCAATATTCAAAATTGAGGTAACGACCCGTGTGTCATAGCTTCTTGTACACTGAGAAGGTGAGAGCGAAGTCATCCTGGCGAATAAGAACATATAAGAAAGGAAGCATGTTGTCTTGTTCAAATTCCATTCCAATATGGACATTCTGGTCGTTGAGGCTGTCCAGAAGACATGGTACATCTTGCTTTTTTTTTTAAATGGAAGGACAGTCGTCCACATAGCGGAGAAATTCTTCGGTGCCGGTTTGAAGGTTGTCAATACCATCCCCTCTAAAGCTTCCATAACTAGATTGGTCGTAAGACGCACCCATCGCCGTGCTATGGGTCTGCTGATAGAGGCTTCTTTCGTAATAAAAATAGGTGTTGCTCAGATGAAACATCAGCAACTCACTGAGCTCGGGATGTCATTATGAGCGGATCGGGAAGACTACTGTCCGTGTTTATTGCTTCTTCGCACGTGGCTAGTGCTCGATCCCCTGGGACACTAGTGAAAAGAGACTTGACGTAAAACGAAACTATGATGTCAACATATTGACAAATGTCAACATATTTTTATTCATGGTCTGTGTTCGCTTTTTTTCGTACCCCAATAGGATGTCCTCGACCTCAGTAACAATACACACTTTATCACAGCTGCCACTCTCAAACATAACTTAACATTCTTATCGTTATTGATTGATTGATTGTCAGGTTTAATGCGCCGACGATTCAGAAGTGATGAGGCGCGCCCTAGTGGAGGGTTCCGGACTAACGTTGACCATCTGGTGATCTCCTAACGTGCGCCGAAGTCCCGAATACACAGGCATTTTTATGTTTTGTATAAGTCAGAACAGCGTTCTCCGTGACCGGGAAAACATCCTCACCATTATCTCTGCTTTTTCTAAGAGATACATCAGCCGTTTTTGTGAGCAGGAGAACATCAGTGACCAATTAAAACTCAACATATTACCTAAAGTTTGTTGCGCCGAACATATATATTCCAAATTTCTTCCACACTGCTTTTTTTGAGCAAGCACCCGTATCATTAGGATCTATTCATGGACAGTTACGAACTACGACGTATACACAAAATACTTTGTTTAAAATATGAATACCACGCAGGAATATTAGGGCTTCATAAAAGAGACCCTGCTAAGGTTATCTGCCATTTTCAAGTAGGCCTTTTCGACAAATGTACAACCACGGAAGGAAAGGTATTTTTACAAGAAACCCCTGTACATTTCTAGCAGAATGAGGCAAGAAATATCCTCACACAACTGCTACGTCAAAAACAGACGTGCGTTTCATTTATTTGGCGATTGTGGGACGAAGATCTGTTCTTGCTCTGTAGGCTGCGCAGTTTTCTTTTCCAACGACAGTTTATAACCCATACACAGCCACGTCTTGGTACAGTGCGTATTTTAGCCGGGCATATTCTCCTCCATGTGTTGTAGTGGTTCTCTTTCCCGAAGATTTTATTGATGCATCTACCTGTGGTAATCTTACAGCGTTTTTTTGTATGCCGAATAGAATTTTTATTTCTACAGTGAGTAATGTTTCCGAATGTGGTATCAGGGTCCGTTAGGGAATCAAAGAGCAGCTAGTTCTAACATACCTTTCTTGGGGGGCACAACGTCTTCTGTCGTTGGTTCAGAAAAAAGCCCATGAGCATACCTAGAAGGTATGGGCTCATGCGAAAGTATGTCTTATTGTACACATCTCGGAAGTAGTCGAAGTCCTTGTCCGTAAACCTGCGATGCAGCGAGATCAATATTTTTTGTTTCTGGACATGCAAGTCCCCTTCAAAATGAAGAATAAAGCGTGAAATTGGGTACACAAAAATGACACTGAGAGAAGACAGAAGAAAAAAGCAGGGCCTGGCACTAATACTTTTAGTCAAGATGTTCTGACGGAATTGTTGAATTAGAAGAAATACTGAGAGCAATAAAATGACGTTATTAGTAGGAAAGTAAACGTGAGACGAAAAAACAGAGCTAGAATCACAATAGCCTTCGGCCTATATTCCTCTAAATATGCTTGTTGTCTTTTAAACCTTATGAGGTTGCAAAAGTGTTTAGGAGCCTTCCGATTTCTAAGGTTTTTAAAGCTAACGTCAAATTTGAGGCATTACGGTGTCTTTGTTCGTGGCGCTGTATTTATACGTAATAAAGGGTGTGCACGTTTATTGGGGTGTTTAAAACTAACTTTTTATAGAATGATACGTAGCCTTTTCGAGCAATGAAATGCCATGTTTTTACAGTTATCTTATTAGTACTGCGGATTCCAGACACCAAATTGTTCAGACAAGTGTGTTTGGAACTGACAAGCTAAGGCAGCGGGGTATATAAAACTGTGAATATGTCACATAGCGCGCGTTACTTCGTTTCGATCATCGTGCGTAGCATCACCACACACGTGTTTTGCACAAAAAGAAAGTTTCTTTTTAAATATTCAGAGAGCCAGGTACACGCATCCGACAAATGTCTAGGAACGGAAGCATTCCAACACCCTCGAGCGAGATCTCTATATTCGGTTTAAGTTGCTGTGCAGCCTATTTGCTGTCTGATGCACTTTTCATGCTGTGTCTTTCCCAACAGCCTTGAGGGCACAATGTGGGTGGTTCTCAGTGACGCTGTTGGAATATTTCCTTAGTGCCTGATAAGATTGAGACCTGCGAATCTAGCTTAGAAACGTATTGGTGGCTTTATTGTGCTGTGGTGGCTGAGTACACAAAGTAGACTGGTGTTGGCTGTATTTAAACTAACAATAACATATCTTGCAATATGAAAACTTTCGGGGTAAATTTCCAAATCATTATAGAAATACCCTTTTTTATGTTTTGTTATCCTGAAATAGTGCACGAGATAAGAAATACTCTTTATATATCTAACACGTTTATAATTGGTATGCAGTATTTTGCACAAATGCTTCCGTCAGCTCGAAGGCTAGGATTTATCAATGACAGGATGAAGCCATTTAACTATGCAAGCATCAAATGCCCTTTACGTTGGTAATTCAACTTACACTCATGAGCCAAACTATCCTTTATTGATAACATGAAGGTTGATAAGGACCGTCTGAGCTATTTTTCGCACCTCAACGCTTCGTGTTTCACTGTCACAGTTTTTGTCAACTATCGCAGGATTTTTTATTTATGGTCTGGAATAAGTAAAATTATTTTTACCAAAACGCAGTTATAATACCCAGAATTATATATGTGGGCATAAACGCGTGTTTGAGTTTATAACACATTGTGCTGGCGAAAAACCAAATGTAGTTATAAAGCACACAATATGAAACTGTAAGCGAGTTTTTTTTTAACATTTTGTGAGTAATGCGCCATGGCATTGAATTAGGTTTTGCGAGTACGTGCATTTTCTTGTATATTTGGGTTTAACAAAAGGTGAGGGGGCTCATTCAGTTTTGAGATAATTGGGACAAGCTGTTTCGGCCTTTTAGTTACGCCCTCACAATAAGTTTTCCTTACTCTGCACATGTTAACCAAAAAGCGTTTTGTCAATGCCCAAAGTCAAACAAATATACTTATTCATAACTAAACGAGTGGTTGATGCAGCGGGCATTACTTTGAAAATGCTACGACCCAGTGCGCCCACTCCATACAGTGTATCACAATCTCGTCGACTGTTCGTAGAGAAAACCCTTTATGAACCGATTCGTTTTTGCTGACGCCCTGCACGACTGCAAAGCGGCTTCGAATGCACTTGTTATTGTGTAGTGAAGTGTTTTTAGCGGATTTTTATGGTACCTGTGAAGCAAGCGAGAGCCGAGAAACAAAATTGTTATCGTGGCCCAAACCGACGTGACCGAGCTGTTGTTATGTTCTATTTTAGATGGTTCCGCCGCAGCACAGGATTGCTGGAAAACTTTGTAAAAATAGGAAAGATGGTGTGCTGAAGAGAATTCCTACATAATTTTGGTAAAAAAAACTCAAACTCAAACCAGTCGCATTACCTTTTAGCACTTACATTAAAGCGATCTATTTTTCACGATGGTGTTTTATTGTGCCTGGTGCTTTCACTTCAAACAATGGCGCACAATTTCTTGTTCAATCTTGTGAGAATCGTCGTAATGAGTTTAGGGGGATGTGGCAGGGGTAGGGTTGCCGGGGATGCTACGAAAGACACAAATTATTAGGAGACAAAATAAACATTTGAATTGCCTGTTATAACAGTGCAGAAATGGAGCTGTTTCGTCTAGCTGCTAAGAAGCTACACTAAGGGTGAGTTGCTAAGTATTCCACGTAGTTGAAACTACCATTTTAGTAAGTCCAGGGAATGCTCACTAGTTAGCTAAGTCGCTTCTGTGACACTTGGCAAAAAGAAGCGGACTGGGGTGTGTCAGACAGCATTTGTTGAATTTTATTGATGGATTGTTGGATTCAACTCGTTGGCGCTACATAGGCGACGGGGCCGGCCGCAGTGGAGGGCTCAAGGTTATTGTTTACCACGTGAGTATCGTTACGTGCGCCGAAATCTCGAGAACACGGGGGGTTTCGCTTTTCCCAACCATCGGAAAAGCGGTCAGCGCGGGCGGTGGATTCTGGAAACCGGCATCAAATTTTTTTTGTATGCTGAACATCCGCTCGTATCCTGAACGGCAAGTAAGACTTGCGCTTCGGCCGACTATGCTTTTTAAGCAAAGCACAGTAACGATATCAATTGCTGCGGGATTGAATTGCAGTGTTAAGTAGCTGCGCTGCAAGGTGGCTCGAGTGGCTGGCTATGCCCAAATACGGTATTCGCAATATTTTTGTTTCGGTCGTATAATCGTGTAAAACCATCAAATATCGGCAGTGTCATGGACAATTTAATAAACCTGGCAGGTATGTATTCCAGACAATCGCAAAAACTCCTGGAGTTAGGAAAATATCTGTGCGCCACTTCCCTAAACAATTATAAAATACGTATGTTCGTTTCATCGTTATACCTGTACTGGAAAAATATCGGAAATTTACTAGTTTTAGAGCGTCTACGCAGGCGTCTTGCATGAGAAAGGGGAAAGTGTTCTTTTCTGTCTATATTGCCTTATTTTGAAGTATTTGTTGCTAAATGGTATTGGCAAAATTATAGTTTACAAAAAAACTGCCAGTTATGTAACTAGGTGGTGGTGGACATATAAGGTTTCGGAATAGTGTAAAAGTTGGGATATGTGTTTTACAAAAAGTAACTGCCTCTGTGTGACGTTTTGTGAAAGGTATTGCGGTGTGGTAAAGTTTCCGTTTGCAGTGCTCTAGTCTCCGCTTATATCATAATCATATAAACCCGCCATGCAAGCTTTTACAAAGGAAACGAAACTCCTATTGAAGGGTACAAAAGAAAACAAACCTCATGGTCATCAGGCTAGCATACGTGGCTGACGCAGTTATTGAGACGATTGAGAGAACTGCGATGATGAGGACACCAAGGCGAGGCTTCCTTCAGGAGACAGGAAAATGAGAAAAGTTTGTTATTTGGAAGTGTTAGATGACACAAACTAGAAGCATGACCACTGCAGTACGCAAAGCTCTTCCAAAACACCTAGCGCTGATAGAATCTTCGGAAACACGTTCGTGTTCGATTGGTATCATAACGAAGATGTCCAAAGCAGGCTTGCGTTGAACAACGAACATTTACTCGCCCGTTAAAAAAATTTAGAAGAGTTTGCAATGTGTTTATATATTGATGAATTAAAATGACCGGTGAATTTAGGTATGACAAAGTATGCATTTCTAGTGATTGATAGTAATAATGATTAAAACGTGATTATTCTGAACTACAAATTTGAATTAGACAATTGCAGACGATTAGATGCAATAAATGAATAAAATGTATTTGTAAATACGATTAGGTGTAATTGTGGGTAGATGAATATTTTGTGTTGCTATGGCTAGAATGAAGCGGAATTATGTACACGAATTTTGATTGGGATAAATGAATGGTAAAATTGGCATAGGTGCACTGCCCACCTGCCGAATTCTGTCGAAAAGAAGCCGTTTGAGGAGTCACGCCATGCTATCGCATTCAATATAGAACCAATAAAAGTTGTTCGAGGTTTTTTCCAGACACAAAAAAATGCTGGCTAACACGACCAAAAAAAATAAAGCTTGGGGCAGAAAAAAAAATATCCACAACTGTGCTGTTTGCCTACACAGTATATTTTTCAGAGATTCTTCAGCGGTTTTTCACTAGTGGGAGGATTTATCCATATAAACACACTTCACGCGGGCTTGCAGTTCCTACGCAGTTAAGTTCATATAAATAAGCTACAGATATTCATGTTTACGTTTTTGGGATATGGGAGGTACACCCAGGTTTTTTGCGGTATTACACAGATTTCAAAGATTTTTATTTCCTCAGAACTACGAGAAAGCAGGCTCGGAATAAAGCCTACTAAAGCCTGACAGAAGCCCCAGTGCTTTTCGGTAGATATTAATAAATACGCAAAATTGAGAAGCTGTAAAATCTAAGGTTATTTTGATAAAAATATTGAGCTATACCTAAAGCTGCAGATGATTATGAGCAATAGGGTAATGAGCAATTGAATCAGAGAGGAGTATGAGATTTACATCAGAGAGGAGTATAATAAAGTACAACATGACAATAAGCGTAAAACTGTGGTTGTGTTTTACCCATTGACATAACTACCAAACCAGTCTACACAATGCCAACAGCTCCTGCCTTCGATGCAGAAGTTTTATTTAAAGGGTAATTGTTCACCTGTGCTTTACATTCGTTTCTGGTGTGTTTGAAATGAATAAGGTCTCAAACGTTTTTTTGCATGTACGTGTGTTGAAAAACAAAAAAGAACTGCCAGCCGTAGTTTGTAATATGTGTGCTTGCATTTGTAAAAACCGGAATGATTGTATACTGCTAAATTTATTGTATTTGCCATGACGGTTTTTTCTGTATAACTTGAAAAGGCTTGATGTAACAAAGTCGGTCCGGCCTAATTATTCTATACTGGAGCTTTCGCATCTGATTTCCAAATTCAACCCGTTTAAATATATCAGTCTAGGAATTTTCAAAACGCAGGCATGTTCTGCTGAGCTGCGGCGAAAACGCCGCTCCCAACAGGGTGTCCCATAAATATGGGAGCACGCGCCAGCCAATTTGATTGAAAACGTTCCCAGAGTGCCCTGAACATCCTCCATTAAAAAAACTTCCCGAAGAACAGGAATGTCCTCGCTAACGCCAACTCTTAATGGAGACCACCGACATCATCTCGTTATACTGCCCTGTGACCCTTTGTTCTCGCCAATTACTTTTTCTCGATAGTCCTGCGTGTCTTAAACAATGTGTAGTTTCAAGAAAATAAGATCGTCCACCCTTTTTTAAAAAGTGTTTACACAACAAAGAAGGCCAAAACTCTCCTAAGTGTTTCTTGTTTTCCTCTTAGTATTTTCAATGCAAATACCTCTGCATTTTATAAAAGCAACGTTCAAATACTCGTGGTAAAACCTGTATTGATTATTACCCGCAAATACACGCTGGTGCTACTGCTTAATTTATCACAAACTCATGTACATGCCTACAATACACAGCCATCTATTGCGGTGGGTACAGGGACGGCGAAAGAGGTGCCTGAATTCTAGACACGTATGTACAACCGGCTGAGGTTTCAAGTTTATATACAGTGTATCCGTGTCCGGAACAGTACAAATGAGAAGACAAATATTTGGCTGCCGTTCACTCACAGCTTGCTTGAATAAGTAGCGCGGGTAATTTGGATGGTCGCTGTAACGGTGGATAGACTACACGAAGTGAAGTTTGTTTTTTTATAGAAAAGAGGGAATTGATGCAAAAGACGATTAAGCTTGACGATGCCTTGGTACCCTAAATCACTAGGCAGTCCAGATATAAACGCAAAAACCATGTATTACATATAAGGTACAGATCTTTACTACAACGGTAACACTCAAGGAGTAACACCTTTATTAATAACGAAAATCTGCACAGTAGTAGACAAAACCCAGAATAATACAGATACACGTACACATTCATGCACACAGGTGAGACGAAGTAAAAAATTACACATAATACTCGTGGGAAACAGATAAAAATATTTATATACACACATCCCTTTAAACACAAACGTTCATGTAGGCACATAAGTCGAAGAGCGCAATTTGCATTTTTACAGTAGAATTTTAGCTTCAATGTATTGTTTTTTGCTGTTTTTTTAACGTGTTTTCAAACGAAAAGAACTCACCAGCAACGGGGAATATGTTAAGGCATTGAGAGCTTAAAAACTCAGTTTTGCTTACCATATTCATCCGCGTTTGCGGAACTCTGAGATTTACCACTTAAAGATTGTAACTTACTTGGCTATCAGGAACAGAGCACACGTGATTCCGGTAAATGTGTAGAAGCAGTCGCAGATAATACACTTGGTCGAATTTTAATATGCAGTTTTTAATAAAGAAGGCTTGAGTGCGTTAGTTTTTTGGTGCACCATAATATCCCTCAACAGCACGCAAGACTCTTTTGCAGTGCAAGTACTTTTTTGGTAATTTGAAGACGAGGTCGTACCTCTACAAGATTACACTAAGAAAACTTTGCAAAAATACGGCATTTAACATTCAACAACTTTTAACCAAACAGGCAGTAGACTCGAAGTTATACAAAAATAGGCCAACAAGTTTGCTTAGTTGCGAAGTAAGCTTCGAAACGAAAACAGGAAATTAAAGATTTTTATTAGACCCCACACCGGCACATTTTTGGGAATAAACCTGGTCAATTGTTATATTGTCATAATGAATATGTACACAAATATTTTTTGGTTATTCAATGGCTTAAAATATTAAGTTTCGTGTCATTTATCGTTAAAGTAAGCGTATTCACGTGTAGCGAATTAAAAAGGTTTGATAAATAAGCATTGACAATATGTTAAAGCAACGATAATGAACTGGAAGGGAAAAGGAGATAAGTGTCAGCAGCGTACGTTACCAGCTCACGCGAGGTATGTATGCCGGTTAGCTCAATGATATATAACAAATATTAACGGCCCCAGTATTGATCCGCGAAGGACACCATGCATTACT
Source organism: Haemaphysalis longicornis (assembly GCF_048455015.1). Taxonomy (NCBI): domain Eukaryota; kingdom Metazoa; phylum Arthropoda; class Arachnida; order Ixodida; family Ixodidae; genus Haemaphysalis; species Haemaphysalis longicornis. The sequence continues at coordinate 161,462,533 of NW_027526407.1, read as the reverse complement.
GCCTTTATATAGGATGATGTTATTCTTTGGAACATATTAGGACCCATTACACAGATAACCACACAATAGATTTAATCGAATACATCAAGCCACATATTTAGAAAGCTTCTGAAAACGGCCTTATGATGTACGCAATGAGGTGGCTCGCAAAAGTCTATAAATGCGCGAAGGGTATATTTTTGCCTTGACTATTATCTAGTATTTTGTGTTTAGCAACGAACAATGCTTGCTCTTTAAAGTCATTTTTTGTGAACCCATAATACGAATCAACCATGATATTGTGTTCATGGGAAAAACCGGTTATCCGAGCATTGCTATGACCCTAAAAATATTAGACAACAGACGCAGAACAGTTTGTAAATCGACAGTTTATTCATATCGCCACCTTTATGTACTGAAAATATTCGAGCCACTTTCATATTCTCTGGAAAAGCACAAAATGAATGCCTCAGTTTTGCAGTAGGTCACAAGTAATGAATTATAACTGCGCAGAAGTACTTTAAAATATTTTTTATATCATCACATCCCGCAGGTACGTCATTTATAAAGCAAGCATCAATGTAGCTACTTTTTGGGGGTTTGGGGGCGTGACTGCTTAGCGAGTGGATAGGCACAGAGAACTATTCACCGGAGTTTGCAGGCCGAAAGTTGTAAAACCGACATGAATAGAATAGTCATTCAGAGAGCTTGGTCTCTAAGTTAATTTACCATTTGCTGTGAATATTTCAACAAGTTTTATGAAATGAATATTACATATGGTTTTATCTATCAAGTTCCTGATCTATCGCCAAACTTTGCGACTATTATTTTGAATGAAGGGAAAATTACTTATACAGTATCCAGAGTTACATTGTTTAGATCGTTGTTAATTTCACTTAAGTAATTTTTTGTATATTCAGCAAGTAAGGCTAGGTTTCTGCTGTTGAGAATCTCGTGATAGATTTTGTTTTTCTTATCCCTGAGTAAAGTGACTGGTTCATCCAAGACTTCTAAGACTACTTAGGAGTAACACCTTTTTTCATTTGTAAAAGACGGTGTTACATTGGCTTAGGACGTAAGTTGGAGAGCATATAATGATGCATTGACATCCGCTGTATTGTAATAACGCTCCCAATAAGTTTCTTCGATTTGTTAACGACAGTCGTTGATGCCGGAGCTATTAAAAATCTCTGAATATATGAAAAACTGCGGTTGTCACAATACCCACGAGAATACCTCCAGAATACCCACGACCTCCAGAATCTGGAGGTCGTGGGTTCAGATCCCACCTGGCGGGCGTTTTTTTTCCGCTTTCTTTCTTTCCAAATTCTTTATATTGTTACGTGCGGGGAACGACCGCTTATTGCAAAGTCAACAAGGGGGTAGCTCAGTATGTCCGACTGCAGCCGCGAACGCTAGCAACCTCGTCTTTCTCTACCTTGTCAGCACATTCCCTTAAATTCGTTGGTCAATTCCTTGGGACACTTGACCTTGTGGACCGTGACTAGACAGCGTAACATTTCCCCGGGTGGAGACGTTGCCCTCCGGGCCACTCAAGGCATGCCGCGGGAGTAGTAGGGTTTGCGTCGGGCCACGTGAACTGTTTGAGACTTGCTGCTTCGTCTGCCATTTCTAAGGAGCCGTGAGATGACGTAATTCACATCGCTGGTAAGATTGAGAACTACAAATGGCCCTGTGTAGTGTGCCAGAAGCTTTTCACACAGACCGCGTTGGTGGAGGGGGTCCAAAGCAACACAGAATCTCCTCTTCTGAACGACATGTCTCGGTGGCAGCTATCGTAGCGCAACTTCGACCGGTCTTGCGAGGCCAGAGTACGTAACCTAGCGATTAGACGGGCTTCTTCAGCGAGGCACAGAGTCTTAGCTACGCTGCGGTCATCGTTCACAGAAAACGGAAAAATCGTGTCCAAAGTGCTCGACGGCGGACGCGCATAAAGGAGGTAGAAAGGGCTGTATCCTGTGGTCTCGTGGCGGGCGGTATTATATGCGTACGTAATGAATGTCAAGATGGCGTCCCAGTTTTTGTGTTTGGAATCAATGTACATAGCTATCATGTTCGTAAGTGTCCGATTGGTGCGCTCAGTGAGGCCGTTCGTCTGCGGATTGTAAGGGGTTGAGTGACGAAGCTGCGAGAAAGAATGCCGGAGCAGTTCTTCGACAACATCAGCGGTGAATTGGGGCCCACGGTCGCTGATGATGACGCGAGGCGGGCCGTGGTGGAGCAGAATACGGTGCAAAAGAAAGTTTCAGACCTCGGTGGCAGTAGCTGATGGGAGCGCAGCGGTCTCTGTGTAACGGCAGAGGTAGTCCACACAGACAATTATCCAACGGTACCGTGCGCTGACCGTGGGAATGGACCGAGCAGGTCGATACCAACTTTCTCGAATGGAGAGTGCGGTGGGTTTACCGGGTGCAGTTTGCCAAGTGGCCTTGACGCAGGAGTCTTGTGCTGTTGACATTCGAGGCAACTCGCGACGTATCGTTCTGTCACCTGACGCATTTTGGGCCAGTAAAAGTGCTGGCGCGTGCGGTGAAGCGTCCGAGCAAGTCCCATGTGGCCCGCAGTGGCATCGTCATGCATAGCTTGGAGAACAGAAGTAAGCAAGCTTTGGGGAACTACAAGAAGCAATCGGGAACCGGTTGACGAGTAATTCGTTTTGTAGAGTAACCCGTCATGCACACAGAAGGAGCTGCGCGTTGGACTTTGACGTGCTGAATCGAACAGTGATGCTAGGTGCGGATCTTGCAGTTGTGCTTTCCTGAATTTACTGATGTCGGGAAACTCCGTGGTCACAGCTGCAAGATAATCGTCGAGGTTATCAGAATCGCCGTCTGTTGTTTCCATTGGGAGGCGGGAAAGACAGTCGGCGTCAGAATGTTTGCGGCCGCTCTTGTAGGTGACCGTAAAGTTGAATTGCTGAAGACGCAAAGCCCACCGTGAAAGACGGCCTAAAAGGGGCGCGGAGGTTCACAAGCCAACACAGTGAGTGATGGTCCGTAACTACGGTAAAGCTGTGGCCGTACAGGTAAGAACGAAAGCGTTGAGTCGCGAATATGACTGCCAGGCACTCTTGCTCCGTGACCGTGTAATTACGATCGGCTTTGCTCAGCGAACGACTGGCATAAGCAATAATGTGTTCACGGCCGTCATGACGTTGAACTAGCACGGCACCAATTCCCACTGCGCTAGCGTCCATGTGAACTTCTTTAGGGGCCAGGCGGTCAAAATGGCGCAGGATTGGACCCGACGTAAGCTCAAACTTCAACTGCAGGAAAGCTTCTTCACATTCTGGAGTCCAGATGAAAGGGACGTCTTTTTGAAGCAGGCGCGTTAGGGCAGACGCAATGTTAGCAAATCTGTGCACGAAACGTCAAAAATACGAACAGAGGCGAAGAAAACTTCTTAAATCCTTTACAGACTGTGGCTCTTTGAAGGACGCAACAGCCTCAGTCTTGTTCGGGTCTGGTCGCACACCATCCTTGTCAACCAAAAAGGCCTAAAACAAGGGCTGGGCGCTCACCGAAGCGACATTTTTTTTAGTTCAATACGAGGCCTGCGTTCTGTATGAGGTCAAGCACAACAGCTAGACGGGAATTATGCTCGTCGAAAGTGCTACCGAAAATGACGACATCATCCAGATAGCACATGCATATGTTCCACTTCAGACCACGCAAAACTGTGTCCATGAAGCGTTCTAAGGTGGCAGGCGCATTACACAAGCCAAAGGGCATAACATTAAATTCGTATAGTCCATCTGGCGTGACGAAAGCCGTGGTTTTCTTTGTCGCTTGGATGCATAGGAATCTGCCAGTATCCGGATCTTAAGTCGACGGAAGAAAAGTAAGGAGCTGAGTGGAGGCGGTCAAAAGCTTCGTCAACCCTTGGTAGAGGATATACATCCTTTTTTGTAACAGCATTCAGGCGGCGGGAGTCAACGCAAAACCGCCAAGAGCCGTCTTTCTTCTTCACCAAAATAACGGGCGCTCCCCAAGCACTCGAGGACTCCTGAATCACGCCTTGCTTCAATATTTCGCCGACTTCGTCGTTAATAACTTTGCGCTCGGATGGTGATAAGCGATAAGGTGTCTGCCTAATTGGTGGTGCTGATTCAGTATTTATGACGTGGTGCGCCCGCGATTTTGAAAACGACCGCGTGGAGCGGGTCTGGGAAAAATCAAATACGGCAGAGTACCGAGAAAAAATCCTCAACAGAGACCGGCGTTCGTCAGAGCGGAGAGATTTATCAATCATTCCAATGAACTTTGCTTCCTGGGGAGAAAGATTCAGAGAATGAACTGGGGCATCGGTCAGTGCAGAAATTGCGGTTGGGGCATATTCGTCGTACGAACCAATTTTTATGCCCTGGGGAAGCACGGTGGTTTCGTTCGAGCGGTTCACCACCCACAATCTGGCACAGCCATCAGCAACTGAGACGACACAGCGCGGAACAAGTAGGTTCTTTTTGGCACAGCGTTCATGTACTGGCTCCACCAAGGCTTCGAACGTGCCTGATCGGATTGTGGGCGAAGTAACAATAAAACTTGCCGAAAGTGCTGGTACGGCACAGTCTTCCAATACAGAAAGAGCGGCGATATCAGTGCAATTATCCATGAGGGGTGAAGGAACATCATCAGGCAGGTGAATTTCTACATTCGCGGAATCAACAGTAGCGCCACACTCTTTCAGGAAGTCAATACCCAATGTGACATCGTGTGTGGAATGGGGGAGTGCAGTGAATTCTGTCTTGAACACCTTTCCACCGACATGCACTCCTGCTGAACAAGTCCCAAGCGGACACAACACTTCGCCTCCAACTCCACGAAATGTAACAGGTTGATCCCAATGAAACATCACCTTTCGTCGTAAACTCTGTTTAAATCTCAAACTCATAACCGAAACCGTAGACCCAGTGTCCATCAAAGCGCTTACGGGAATTCCGTCAATTATAACGTCCACTTTGTTCTTTAATATTAAGACAGGCAGAGGTATTTCCCAAAAAGACTGTCCCGCGACCTCACCCCATCGGCCGCGCCGGCTAGTTTCTCGGCGGGGGCGAGCGACGTCGTGGAGAGGGGGACCGCCGTAGGCGCTGAGTGGGGGCTGTTGCAATCCTGTCAGAGGCGAGAGAGTTGTTGCGACGAGATTGCTGGAATGCCTCCTGTCAAGGGGAAAGTGGTGACTGCGGATGTCCGTAGCCCCCAAAATCGCGAGGGTAGGTAGTGCGCGACAACACGGGCCGTTGTTCGAATCTCGGTGTTTGGCGACGGCGGCGGCAATAACGCGCAATGTGGCCAACGCATCCGCAAAAATAGCAGACAGGAGGTTCTCTCCGAAACTCGGTCTGACCGTCTCTGTACTCGAGGTTAGGGCGTCTGACATAGCTTGGGTACTGGGATAGGTATGGAGGGTTGAGATGCTCATTACGGCTCCTCCTATCCCGTTCGACGTGAGGTGCCAGCTCCCGGGGATCCGCGAGCGTCATTGAGTTGAACCGGGTGTTCCTGGTTGGGAAAGCGTTCAACGGCTCTTCTTGCATTGCACAGCCATCGCGAACGTCATCAGGCCGCTGAGTCAACTCTGCGTGCCGTACGAGTTCTTCTCGCACGATACACCACACAATCTCAGCGAGGTCGCCTGACGCGGCCACATCAACTGCAGCGACCGTGGTGACATTGGAAAGACGTCCAAACTTGGTCGTAACGCGCCGCATCTTCAAAACTTCAAACATCCTGCAGTGCTGGATCACATCGGCCGTAGTGTTCAGCTGATCTTTGCTTATCAGAAAGTTGTAAACATCTTCGGCGATGCCTTTAAGAAGGTGACCCACTTTGTCTTCCCCAGACATCGCGAATTTACGATCCGGCAGAGCTGCAGCACGCCTTCAATGTATGCCGTGCATGTTTCCCCCGGGAGTTGAGCTTTTTGTAGCAAGGTCTGTTCGGCTTTTTTCTTTTTGGCTTCGGAGTCACCAAAACGCTTCCTGATTTCCGTTACAAAGCTATCCCAACTGGTGACGGTTGATTCATTATTTTCGAACGAAGTCAACGCTGTGTGAGTCAGGGAAAACGGAACATTGTCGAGCTGCATGGTCGCATCCCATCGGTTGTATCGGCTTACTCGTTCGTAGTGCCGTAGCCAATCGTCGACATCCTCACCGGATTCGCCAGAGAAGTCGCGGGGCTCTCGTGGATGTTGCAAGGTGGTCAGTGGAGCCACGCGATGAGCTGGTTCGTTGGGCATCTCCGTCAGCAATGGTGGTAGACCAGCGACTCGTCGGCTCCGGCGAGGAACCTGGGTGTGCTGATGATCCGTCGTGGCGTACCCCGCACCTCCACCACAATTGTTACGTGCGGGCAACGACGGTTTATTGCAAAGTCAACAAGGGGGTAGCTCAGCATATCCGACTGCAGCCGCGAACGCTAGCAACCTCGTCTTTCTCTACCTTGCCAGCACATTCTCTTAAATTCGTTGGTCAATTCCTTGGGACACTTGACCTTTTGGACCGTGAGTAGACAGCGTAACAATATGTTTCAATGACCTGCCACATCTTTCCCTTTGCTTTCTCAGGTTTTCTTGACTGCAAACAATATATATTATATATATATATATATCTATATATATATATACATATATATATATATATATATATATATATATATATACATATATATATATATATATATATATATATATATATAAGGAAATGAGGGGCTCGTTGAGTAAATACAGAAACATAGGTCGGCAGTCTACAACGCCGAAGGAGGCATAGGGTTGTGGTTAGGCTCTATTTTCTAGTACGGTTAATGAAGTTAAGATTTTTTTTTTAACTATCAGGAAGAAAGAAAGAAAGAAAAACACGCGCCCAGAGTAGGGACCGAACTCACGCTTTTCGATTAGATCTCGAATGCCTTACCAATTCGGCTATCTGGGCGACTGTGTTCTCCTTCACTTTCTTGGCTATTTATATTTACTGGAAGTGTATCTGACGCTTGAGATTGGTAGCCAGCGGTACTCTGACTACACGGGGAGAAGGGGACCTTCTTTTCCACCCCCGGGGCATAACTCAAACGTCTACAGCCTGTCATGAGTGGGTAACTGGCGGGAAGCCCTCTTATGCTACCTAGGCATCAAGGCTGCCAGAGCCGAGACCCTCGCTAGGATTTCGAAGAATAATATAGTAAGGAAATGAGGGGCTCGTTGAGTAAATACAGACACATAGGTCGGCAGTCTAAAACGCCAAAAGAGGCATAGGGGTGTGGTTAGGCTCTATTTTTTAGTACGGTTAATGAGGTTAAGATTTTTTTAAATATCAGGAAGAAAGAAAGAAAGAAAAACACGCGCCCAGAGTGGGGACCGAACCCACGCCTTTCGATTAGATCTCGAATGCCTTACCAATTCGGCTATCTGGGCGACTGTGTTCTCCTTCACTTTCTGGGCTATTTATATTTACTGGAAGTGTATCTGACGATTGAGGGTGGTAGCCAGCGCCACTCGGACTATACACTTACAGTTAATATAAATAGCCCAGAAAGTGAAGGAGAACACAGTCGCCCAAATAGCCGAATTGGTAAGGCATTCGAGATCTAATCGAAAGGCGTGGGTTCGGTCCCCACTCTGGGCGCGTGTTTTTCTTTCTTTCTTTCTTCCTGATATTTAAAAAAATCTTAACTTCATTACCCGAACTAAAAAATAGAGCCTAACCACACCCCTATGCCTCCTTTGGCGTTTTAGACTGCCGACCTATGTTTCTGTATATATATATTTATATCTATATATATATATCTATATATATTTATATATATATTTATATATATATATATATATATATATATATTTATATATATATATATATATATATATATATATATATATATATATGTTCTGGCAGTCTTGGTGCCATAGGGAGGCTAAGAGGGTTTAACGCTGTATGACCACTCTCGACATGTCGCAGACACTCGAGTCACGGCGCGGGGATTAAAAGAAGGTCCCCTTCACCCGAGAAGTCAGACTGGCGCTGGCTACCACCCCCAAGCACAGGAAAAAATTACTTTGACATAAATACCCCAGAAAGCGGAGGGGGGGGGATCGCCCCGCCGGTAGCGTAGTGGTTATCGCACCAGACCGGTATACTGGAGGTCGTGGGTTCGGATCCCACCTGGCGGGAATTTTTTTCTCCGCTTTCTTTCTTTCTTTCCAAATTCTTTATCTTTTTCAATGACCTACCACAACCTCCCCTTTGCTTTACAAGGTTTTCCTGGCTGCCAACCCTTATTTCTGCGTTATTTCTATGAGCCCCTCATTTCCTATTATGATGCGCTACATGCATAGCGAGGACCTCTGTTCTGGCAGTCTTGGTGCCATAGGGAGCTTAAGAGGGTTTTACGCTGGTTGACCACTCTCGACATGTCGTAGACACTCGAGTCACGGCGCGGGGATTACAAGAAGGTCCCCTTCACCCCGAGAAGTCAGAGTGGCGCTGGCTACCACCCCCAAGCACAGGAAAAAATTACATTGACATAAATACCCCAGAAAACGAGGGCGAAAATCGCCCCGCCGGTAGCGTAGTGGTTATCGCACACAGACCGGTATTCTGGAGGTGCTGGGTTCGGATCCCACCTGGCGGGCATTTTTTTTTCGCTTTATTTCTTTCGTTCCAAATTCTTTATCTGTTTCAATGACCTACCACATCCTCTCCTTTGCTTTCCGAGGTTTTTTTGGCTGCCAACCCTTATTTCGGTGTTATATCTACGAGCCCCTCATTTCCTATTCTGATTCGTTACATGCATAGCGAGGACCTCTGTTCTGGCAGTCTTGGTGCCAAAGGTAGCTTAAGTGGCTTGAACGCTGGTCGACCACTCTCGACATGTCGTAGACATTAGAGTCACGGCCCGGGGGTTAAAAAGAAGGTCCCCTTCACCCCGAGTAGTCCGAGTGGCGCTGGCTACCACCCCCAAGTGCAGGAAACAAAAATACCTTAAGATAAATACCCGAGAAAGTGCTGGGGAAACAGCCCCGCATGTAGCGTAGTGGTTATCGCACACAGACCGGTATTCTGGAGGTCGTGGGTTCGGCTCCCACCTGGCGGGCATTTTCTTCCGCTTTCTTTCTTTCTTTCCAAAATCTTTATCTGTTTCAATGACCTACCACAACCTCCCCTTTGCTTTCCGAGGTTTTCTTGGCTGCCAACCCTTATATCGGGGTTATTTCTATGAGCCCCTCATTCCCTATTCTGATTCGCTATATATATATATATATATATATATATATATATATATATATATATATATATATATATATATATATATATATATATATATATATATATATATATATATGTGTGTGTGTGTGTGTGTGTTTCTGTGTGTGTGTGCGTGTAGTTCCGGATAAATACCTATTCGGGGAACGAGTCCCGAACCCGTTAAAAGATGAAATATTAGTGCAGTGAAAAAAAAAGTTTTGCACTATAAATTCCCCCAAAAGAATGTTTGCCCATTGAAGATATTGAAACTTTATTAAGCATGGTGCGATGTTAAAGTCAACTTTAAACACCTAAGGATAGATTATAAGAAAAACGAAGCCAGAGCTCGGTGCCCCCCTGAATTTTCCACTAATGGCCAAATGCTTCAACTACCCCGCACGAACGCCGATGATCTCCAACTTGTTTTTGATAATACGTACAAGGCCCTTCTATCCCACTACACCCTATCCGCCGCGTATACCCATCTGCGCGCCACACCCCATGACCAACCAGCAAGTCATAATCTGTCGTGGCCTAAAGTTCAGTACCTTTAAAGAATCACATCATCCTCCACCAAACCTCACCCACAATCTATACCCGTCAATGACAACACTGTGACGCCCGCTCACCACAGTAGACCTCGTTTACTCATGACCTACTCCCCTTTCTTCACCACCGCGGAGCGGTTCCAGACTGGGCTGATCAGCGCGGATCCGGCCCGGCACAGGGCCTAGGTTTCTCAAGCTATTTAGTCAGCCCGGTCACAAGGCATCCTGGACTCTTCACCCCCACCCTCACCTCTTTTCCTTTTTCTCAATGAAAGGTCACAACTGCTGCCAGCCACTTTTTCACCCTGACCGAATGTTGTGCTAAAGGCACCCACAAGAGACATGACTGTGGGATTTGTTGGCACGTCTTGTTCCCTGCTAGTGTACCGCTTGGATGGTAACAACGAATTAACAATCTACCAATTCTGTTTGGGTTATTTCCTTGTCATGTCAATATTCTTTCTGTAGAGCGGAAAGTAGAAAAGGTTTTTGATGTTTACAATCTCCTCTTGTGAGAACATCTTTGGGGCTATAGTGGGGTTGAAGAGTTACCAAAGGCTAGTTACAAAAAAGGAAGCTGTTTAACCAATGCCGGCAGTGATGACATGTTGAGCGGAACCTTGGCGCTTACTAAACAACTAGAAAGCAAATAGGTCCTCCCGACATGCCTTGGAGCGAATAATGTTAGAGTAACGCTTAGGGATTATGGTAAAAACTCGAATAGAAGATATCACAGAACAAGATATAAAAAGAAATGGACTTGGGCTGGCAATGAAGTGTGACAAACTGACAACAGGAGTAGCCTAAGAGACCAGAAGGGGAAGGCTTTTAACTCGGTGAACATACAAAAGATAAGCTGTTGTTGTTGTTGTTGCTGTTGTTGCTGATGGCGATGATGATGATGAGTTCTTTTAAATAAGGCAAAGTGCAGCTCCGTTTTCATTTCCCGTTTATTGTCCCTAGCTAAGCGTGGAAGGAGACGCGGCAGCGAAAAAGCGCCGACCACGGCATGCATCATCAGTCTTAGCACCACAAAAACCAAGAGGGAATGCTACCTGCATTCTTACAACCAAACAATATACCAAAACTTCCACATAAACCACCCACACACATTAGGGCGTGGCATGCGCCTGTGAAGAACATATGTTTTAGGCAAGAGATTACCGCACCAAATTTAAGACACTAGTGGAAATTTGCGAACTCGATTCGAACGAACGAAGAGGTTCGAATGAACCTCTCGATTCGAAAGAACACCATCTCTCGAAGTTTGAATAAGCACACGAAATTCTCCCTTTGCACATCTGTCCGCCTACGATCCGCTGTTGTGCGTTTTAGGAACCTAATTCCGCGGTCCGGGTCCGTTGGCTGTATTTTTCTCCCATTCTTTTTCCGTATGGTTCGCTTAACTTGTATAAAGACGATGTCCGAACTTACAAAAAATAATGGCTTGTACTGACAGCGCACGTGCACTCCTGTTTGTTTCTGTGTCCGCCCTTAGCACTGCTGTTTTGATTCCTACGATAACATACCAACCAGCTAAAACGTCAACACTTTTGAGGTGCTACAACGTGGCAGAGGTCGGCGGACTCAATCATGAGTCTACTCACTCAGACTTATTTGGGCAGAAACTCACACGTGAGTTTGAGTTTGAGTGAGCGCGAGGCTAGTGTAGCATGGTAAGTTTGTGCTTGAGTGAGTTTGAGCCCGACTGAGTTTGAGTACGACTGACACCGACTGAGTTCTGAGTCCATTTTGAGTACTGAGTACATTTTGAGTTTGAGTACATTTTGAGTTTTGAGTGCATTTTAAGTTTGAGTACTTTTTTATACTGAGTACATTTTGAGTTTGATTACATTTTGAGCTTTGAGTTCATTTTGAGTTTGAGTACAATTTGACTACTTAGAAAATTTCGAATTTGAGTAAATGTGAAGTTCTGAGTACATATGAGGATCCTATGAGGCCGATATGGTTGGCGATTAGGTTTCATGTGCCGTTTTGGAATCGCAAATCAGGTTAGCTTCTGGTACTGCAGCATTGGCGATGCGTATTATCGGTTGGGGGGGGGAGACATCGGTGGTGAGGGGAGTGTTACTTCAAGGCGAAGTGGTAGAACAGCGTATTCCGGGAATGTTATATGCAGACGACGTTGTTCTTTTAGCTTATAACCTGACCGATATGCAACAGCTAATAAATATTAGCGGCCTCGAATCCACCAACCATGGGGTAATTTTTAGTGCAGAAAAATTACGAAATTTAAATTACGCTATCACTACGTATAGCGTAATAACGTATAGCCAACAGACTGTCATCATAAGTCATAGGTTGGGATCAAATTCAAAATGACGCCACGAGGGCGTGTGGAGAATCATATTCAAGGTCTAATAAGGGGAATCACGTGGCGAATTACCTAGAGTGAAGGAATATGAATATTTGGGAGTGTGGATAAACGAAGGGGATAACTACTTAAGAATTCACGCGGAGCAAGTTAAGGTAAGGGGAAAGCGAAACGCAGCTATATTGGAGCATACAGCTTTTTGAAGGTATAACAAATAGGAAGTTGTAAGAGGAATGGTCAAAGGAGTTATCATTCCCGGTCTCACATTTGCGAATGCTGTACACTGCTTAAAATCACACGTTCTATTAGGCCTTGAAGTGAAGCAGAGAATGGCAGGACGTTTGGCCTTAGGCGCGCATGGAAAAACAACTAACGAAGCAGTACAGGGAGATATGGGCTGGTGTCGGTTGAAGTTAGAGAAGCACAGAGTAAAATGTATTTTCATATGAGATTGAGAGCAATGAATAAATGAAGGTGGCCAGCTAAGGATTTCAGATGCCTATACTTAAAAAGCGTGGAAACGCAGTGGTTAAAGGAGCCATGAAGAGAAAACAAAAGTTTGTTTTATTCGAAAGATCAGGTGTTTCATAGTACCCCAAGCGCTTTACCGGAAGCAAATGATGCTTTATTCACTGAGAAATAAGGCAATTTAGGCCAAAATTTTAATCTCCCGCTAAAATTACACTTTTGGTGACGTGAACAATGGCGTCATACGAGCCGGTCCATGAAACAGATATTTAGTATGTCGACTCCATATAGCACCCACACGCGGAGTGAGACAGGAACCGAAACTCGTGCCGAAACCAAGACGGCGGCCATTTTAAAAATACTAGTAAAACCTAGTGCACCCGCAGCCCTAGTCATGCAATCGCCTGATCCGGAGAACAAAACTCTCGCCGAGGAGCTAGGGCTTGCATTTAACAACCTCACACCACTTGAACGCTCAATGCTTCTAAGTGCACGAGCGGCAGGAGTTGTGGGATACGCGGTGGACGGGAAAGTGACCATTCCGCGATAGCCACAACAGACGACCGCCCTGCCGTCGGCACCGCTGCCTCGTCAGCCCTGTCACGACGGACGAATACAGACTGGTACGTATGTGTCGTATTTTTATTACGGTTAATAATAGTTCAATTTCAGTAGTAGTATCGCTTATGCCAGTTGGCCGGTGTTGTGTATGGAAAGCCGTTCGCGCGAGCTCTCTGCTCCGACCAGAAAGATACGAGCGTCAATGCGCGGTGTGTACGGCATTTTTTCTCCCAAGGTCAGAGCGATTTGACGGCGTTTTGACGAAGTCGGCGACGAGCGCCAGCATGTCCCAGGAGTGAGTTAACGTAAGGGTCCCTGCCGTAATGACTTCGTCGGAAATGAAGCGAGCACACACGTACTTCCTTTAGCTTCCTTTCTCCTCTGTTTGCAAACTTCACAAAACGTAGCCACTTGCTTCGCCGCGGTTCGTCGTTTGCAGCACATGAAAGGAGATCTCTTCACCGGCGGGGATGTCGCACTCCCTCGACGATTTGCCCGTACTACATGGGCATTTCAAAACGCTGCAACAAAATTTCATTGTAAAGTACTCGAACAAACTGAAGTTTTCAGTGTTTGTAAACTAGAAACGAGCTCGTAACGACAGCAGCAAGCCAACACCATTCGAAACATATGTGACGACTGGCACTATCTCGTCGCTTCTTGCTGTTGCTTACTCCCCTCGTTTCTATTTTTACCTTTGCTGGTTGGCGATATGACGGCCAACCTCCTGTCAAGGGATTAAGATACCAAGCAAGGTCGCGGCTGTACGTGCTGGAACGGTTCGTTGGCCCCTAAGAGCCTCGAACCCGAAAATTCGTCTGCGCGACGGCGAGATGTCGAGCACGGCCGGCGGTAGTTTCGTACGCATTGGCGCACACGCTTGCGTGTTCGTTCGGAACTTCAACCGTTTACTCCACCGTTCTTTGTCATAAAAAGAATGTGCAGAATGTTTCACGGGCATATAGCTCGCTATGCAAACTGTAAGCCCTGCCTAACATGCGTTTGCTTTTGCCGGCCTCCGCCAATCGCAGGGCATTCTCGAGTGACATCATTGGTTCTGCTGCGGAAAATGAGCTGGTGGGTCGCATGGTCATTTTCTTTTTTCCTAATTATGTAGCTTATTTGAGCGAAGTTTGCGTATAAGTGGTGTCGCTATGGTTCTAACGAGGCAACCTTTCGAATGAACCAAACTTGTGTTTTCTCTTCATGGCTCCTTTAAGGAAGACTAGAAGGCTAACGATAAAATACTGAAAGAACAGTGGAGAATCCAAAACACCCAAGGTAACCGAACAACAGGCAAGGCAGATTGAAACTAAAAAATGGGGATTAAAAATGAAAGCTAAAACGTCGTTAGATATGTAGAGGGCGGTGAAATTGAACATCAGAAAGAAAAATTTCTATATCAAGTCCAGGGCAGTGCTTTGCTTTTTGAGGCTAGAACAGGTTGCTTGCGAACTAAGAGCTGTGTGAGGAAGTATTCACAAAATGTTTGGGTATGCGTGGTCTCCGGAAAAGAAGCAGAAACTATGTGGCACATTGTGTTAGAATGTGAGGGTATCTATCCAAATCTACATGACGGAAATATCCGGATACAGGAAGGCCTAGGCTTTCAGGGTAGTACAGAAGAAGTAAACTTCAAGGCTGTCGAGGGAACGGAAAGAATATTACAATAATGGTGCACGAAAAGCAAAGACGCGAATATAACCTAGGACAGTTACCACCTGCAGCAGGAAAAAAAGTATTTTGTGCCTAAAACATTTTTCGTCCTTCCCTGAGGAGCCCTAGGTAAAACATTGGAATATTTGTCCTTTTTGCGAAGACGACATGTCATCACCCCGCTACAAAGGGGAAGCCAATAGCAATCATCAATCATCAACATGATTTAGCGGCTGTGGGTGAAATATAATAGACTGGTGGGGTCATAATTAAGGGTTATCACACCTTTTACTCTTGATGGATCCTCCTAGAAGGTAGGAGATGGTGGTGGGAAAGCACATCGTGTCGCTTGCTTGCTGGTTGTTCACCTGCTTCTGTTAACGGTTTGATTTGATAGAGTCAAAAAGAAGAGGTGATCACCCGGCGTAAGAGACGGCGGCTGTCTCTTCCGCTGTTTGAAATAAGTTGTCAACTGAACTGATTGGGCGACACCTGCTTTTATAGAATAATGACCCTATTATAAAATAGATTGTGCAAAAATTTAAACAGATGTCGCCAAGCCGTGTAAGAAATGTCTTGATGAATGGCATTACGCTATGTAACGTATAGTCGTCAGACTGTTATTATAAGTCATAGGTTGGGTTAAAATTC
Source organism: Haemaphysalis longicornis (assembly GCF_048455015.1). Classification (NCBI taxonomy): domain Eukaryota; kingdom Metazoa; phylum Arthropoda; class Arachnida; order Ixodida; family Ixodidae; genus Haemaphysalis; species Haemaphysalis longicornis. Next base: position 161,447,076 of record NW_027526407.1, on the reverse strand, counting down.
AAAATGATGCCACTAGGGCGTGTGGGGAAAGATGTTCAAGGTCTAGATGAGGGGAATCACGTGGAACAAAAAGGCGTTACGGGTATAAAATGACCTAGTCCTGGCTAGTCATAATTTGGGTTAAAATTCAAATTCATAGCTCTAGCGCGTGTCGGACAGATGCAGAAATTCTTCCTGATTGTTATCATATGACATAGTCATGCGTTACGGGTATATTATTGGGTTAATATTCAAAATATTGCCATCCAGTTGAATCCAGGGATCCAGTTGAAGGTTGTGATGAGGGAAATAACATGCGACAAAATGCGGTATGGCTACATCATGAGATACTCATGGTTAGTCACTGCTTGTGTTAACATTCAAATCAATGCCACTAGGATGTGTTGGGTATCGAAATATGGTCTCGATGATGGGAATCACGTAGGACAAATACAAAAATGCTTCCTGGTTATAGCCACGAGATAGTAATGGCGAGTCTTATATTAGGTTAAAATTCGAAGTGACGTAGCTCTCGCGTGTAGGGTATCAAATTTGCGGTGTTGATAGGGGGAATCACCTGGTACAAATAAAAAAAGGCTTCGTGGTTTTAATCATGCGATAGTAATGGTGAGTCGTAGATTGGGTTAACATTCATGGTGGTGACGCTAAATCAAATAGGGTATCAAATTCAAGGTTTCAATTAGGGGAATCACGTTGGGCATATAAATAATGCGTCCTGCCTACAGTCATGAGGGTTATATTTATTCAGATTCAATTAAAATTTCAAATTATCCTGCTAGGGTGTGTGGGGCATCAAATTAAATATCTCGTTGAGGGAAATCGCGTTGGAAAATAAAAAAATGCTTTCTTGTTATAGTTATGAGATAGTCGTGGTGAGTCATAAATTGAGTGAAAATTTAGAGTCACGCCAACAGGGCTGGTTGGGTATAAATTTAAACGTCTCGATGAGGGGAATTGCTGGGAATAATAAACAAATGCGTCCCCCTGAGCATGATATATGCCTCCTCATCATGATAATGTCATGGCTAGCCTATGATTGGTTTAAAATTCAACGTGATGCCGATTGGCGTGTAGTGTATCAAAATATTGTCTCGGTGAAGTAAGGTGGATTGGACGAACCATTTAAAATAATGGCACTAAAATCATGGCATCGAAAGCATGGCACCAGTTAATAAAGGGCTTATTTATTGCCCGATAGATATAATTGTACTCGTGAATTGTTGGCATGCCATCTTGAAAGCGTGTTTGGGTCGACACATTGCAGCATTACACATCTGTGAACAAGCCTGCGTTCCCATGAAACAGCTTAGAAACTATTGGGCTTATATGCCTGCAATGTATAGGCAAAGAAATAGTGGGTTCGATGCCATCGATCGCGCGCGTGGGAGTTCAAATTTTTAAGCATGGCTTGTTGCTGTCTTTGCGCGAACGTGTCGACATTTATTACGGGCTCCCATACCTCATACTGGGTTGGTTGTTAAACAAGGCCATAAAATACTCCTATAACTGCACAGGTCGTAGACGTACAGTCTTTGTCAAAATTTTGTGGGCCACGGCGACCGTGGCTAGAGCAGGCGCGCGGCCGAGCAGGAGGAGAAGGAGGAGGAAAAACTTTATTGGTGGCAAAAAGTAGATTTTCGTCTTCCCAAGTGAGAGGAGCCCTCATTCCAGAGCCCCTGTAGCTTTGGCTGTCGCAGGGGCGCTGCGCTTTCCGCTGTCGGCTTGTTGCGCGGCTAAAGAGAGCGAGGGGAACTTTTGCACTTGCTTTTGTAGTGCGTCCGGCGCGACACGTGCTGCGCAAAGTGTCTGCGCTCAAGCGGAGTGCGCCTAATCCGAGAAACCGGCCACGGTGCACGTATCGCGCCAGCAATAGTACAAAAGAAAGCGGGAAAGTTCCCCTCACTCTCTTTAGCCGCGTAACCAGCCGAGAGGCGCAAGCGCTGCGCCCCTGCTCGGCCGGCCGCCTGGCCGGCCACGGTCGCCGTGGCCCACAAAATTTTGACAAAGACTGTACATGCTCATAAAAGGAAAATATTTGCCGCCTTATAACACTATCTCCTGCTGCCAAACAGGGGCAGCCTATTTGATACACCAATATTTCAGTGCCGTTGGCGTGCTTAGAATACCTTTAGCGTTTCAGCGGCGAGTGGTAACGCGAACCGCTTTTTCCTGCCACGAGCGGGCGTTCTCCGCCATCGTGACGCTTTTATTTTGTGTTGGAGTCAAATTTTCCCTTACCCGAGGTGCAGCGCGGTATCCGGATGACTTTTGTCGGCTGCCGTCGATGAGATGAACAGAACATAACCCCAGAGATCAAAAACAAGCGATAGGGATTGAACAAGAGGGTGAAACAAGAGTGCTTCCTGAAGTAGCGTACGACCGTACGTTTTCTGGCAAATTTATTGGTTCTAAGTCTTCCCAGTCAACACGGCGACCAATTCGCGGCGGCACTCAACGAACGCAGGGAATGTTTGCAGGGAATAAATTCCACACAGGCAGACACTTTTTGTGCCGTGGTACACTTCACACGTTTATTGCACGAGACCTTTCCCCTAACGCTGATTATTGGTCCTGCCAACAATGGTGTACTCATGTCCGGACAAGTAGCTCCTGCACATTGCCAAGAAAAGTCAATGACTGAAACCTGCCTTCCCCCAATCAAGAAAATAAACATGAATTGGGGATGAAAAGTCGGGCGTCCTGCTTGTAGGGGTAAACGTAGCCTCACGGGCAATCCCCGCCAGGACAAAGTGCTGGCCTAGCATAGAGCTCTGGGGGTTATAACAAATATCAAGTAGTAAGAGGAATGTGAAACGGAGTTATTGTTCCGGGTATCACATTTGCGAATGCTGTACTCTGCTTAAAATCAGACGTTCTATCAGGCCTTGAAGTGAACCAGAGAACGTTAGGACCTTTGGCCTTAGGCGCGAATGGAAAAACAACTAACGAAGCAGTACAGGGAGATATGGGCTTGCGCCTTTTGAAGTTAGAGAAGCACAGAGTAAAATATATTTTGATATGAGATTGAGAGCCATGGAACCACGAAGGTGGGCAGCAGAGGTTTTTAGGCACCTATACATGAAAATCGTGGACATGCAGTGGTGAAGGAAGACTAGAAGGCTAACGATGAAATCCGGAAAGAACAGTGGAGAATCAAAAACAGCCAAGGTAACCAAAAAAGAGGGAAGGCAGATTGAAACGTATAAATGGAGAGAAAAAATCGAAGCTACAGCGTAGTTACGGTCGTACAGGGCTGAGAAATTGAACATCAGAAAGGAAAATTTCAATATTTCCCAGGGCAGTGGTTTGCTTTTTGAGGCTAGAGCAGGTTGCTTGCGAACTAAGCGCTTTGTGCGGAAGTAATAACAAAAAGATGGTGTATACGTGGTCTGCGGAAAAGAAACAGACACTATGCGGCACGTTGTATTAGAATTTGAGGGTATCCATGCAAATATACATTAGTCAAATATATGGCTCCAAGAGCCCTAGGATTTAAGGGCAGCACAGAAGACGTTAACTTCAAGGCGGTCGAGGGGACGAAAAAAAGGTTAGAATGCTGGTGGACGAAAAGCAGAGAGGTGAATATTGACATAGACAGTTACCACCTGTAACAGAAAAAAAGGTATTTCGTTCCTAATAGGCTCTTTGTACCTGCCTTAAGAAGCGCTAGATAAAGCATTGGTATATCAGTCATTTTAAGGAAGATGACATGTCATCACCATGCTACAGAGGGAAAACCAATAGCAATCATTATTCATCCTCATGATATAGCGGCTCGGTGTGTGAAAAATAACCGACTGGTGAGGAATAAAAAAGTGTTATCGCACCTTTTGCTCTTGATGGATCTTCTAAGAAGGTGGGAGAGGGTGCTGGGAAAGCAGATGGCTACATTTGCTTGCCGGTTGTTCACCAGCTTTTGTTACGGTTTGATTTGCTTCGGTCAGAAACGAAGAGGTGAGCACTGGGCGGAAGAAGTGGCGGCTATCCTCTCCGCCCACTTTTTCAAATGAGTTGTCAACTGAACTGAGTAGGCGACGCCCGTTTACATAGAATAATGACCGCAATAGGAGATAGATGCAAAATTCAAACAGATGTCGCTAATGCGTGTAAGACAGGTCCCGATGAACGGCATTACGCGAGGTAACGTATAGTCATGCACTGTCATAATAGGTTATCGGTTGAGTTAAAATACAAAATAATGCCACGAGGGCATGTGCGGACTCATATTCAAGGTCTAGATGAGGGGAATCACGTGGGACAAAAAAGCGTTACGGTTATAATATGACATAGTCGTGGCTTGTCATAGATTGGGTTAAAATTCATATTCATAGTGCTAGGGCGTGTGCCCTATGAAATTAACGGTCTTCATGGGGGGAATTACGTCGGACAAATGCAGTAATGCTTCCTGTATATTATCATATGACATAGCCATTAGAGGTTTTAAATTGGGTTAAAACTCAAATGAATGCCATTAGGGAGTTCGCGGCATCAAATTAAAAGTTGCGATTAGGGAAATTACAAGATACAAAAATGTGGTATGGCTATATCATGTGATAGTTTTGGTTAGTCACTGTTTGGGTTAACATTCAAATGGATGCCACTAGGATATGTTGGTTATCAAATAAGGGTCACGGTGAGGAGAATCACGTAGGGCAAATACAAAAATATTTCCTTAGCGTGGTGCAAGGAGGTTTGTGTAGAGCAAACCTGCTTGCTCTACGATCAGCCACCTACCACTGTAATATTGTGGCGCAGTCGTTTCACCAAGTGACCACGAAGAGAGCGTTTATATTGTGTGATTAATCTGAAGGGGAAAGGTGCGCCAGAGGTTACGAAGTTGATGGTGCATGAAGCAGAGGAACCCTAAACAACACTCAGCACCCGTTACCATTAACGAGATGCTCGAATCATTCTCGTGCACCAGAAACCGGTATTTTTTTTTGTTTTCAGTTCCTGTTCCACACCAAGATATATATACATGTATATATATATATATATATATATATATATATATATATATATATATGTATGTATATCTTGATTTTATGGCGAATAAGGACACATCAGAACATCAGAGTATGTGCCATGCGCAGGGATCAGCCATGTGAAAAAGTTGTCCGCTGTACCCATGATGCTATGGGTTCACGCCGGTGTCAGCGGAAGCAGTAGCCGCGCAGGGTCTGCTTTTGCGCGTGGTGTGGGCCATCGTCTGGATGCTCAAATCTACGCTCACTTCACCTCACGCCGTAAATGAATCCCCTAGACTATCAACCTCCCCCTCGGCAATCTCTCTTACGTCATGTATATATATATATATAGATATTGTGGGATTGTCCCTGAGGAAGGAAGTTCCACTTCCGAAACTGCCGGACTAATTTATAATAAACAAGTTAACCGCAAAGTTGTTCTTAACTTTTACCTGACTATCTATATATTTATATATCTATATATAAAGAAAACTTTGAACAAGGTAGAAACCACGATTCTTGCCGACATTCACCAAAGAGGCTTGCCTTCGTGGTTTCTACCTTGTTCGAAGTTTTCTTTTCTTGTGTTCTCTTTGCGACACAGGTATTTGTGACACGGTAACAGTTCCTGTAAAGTTTGAAAGATAGGCAGAAAGTGGAGAAAAACATGCCCGCCAGGTGAGATCCGCCACCAGGACCTACACAACACCCGTCTGGTGCTACAAGCTCTACGCTAGCAGCGGGGCGGTACTGCACTCCAATGAGAGATTTCTTTACCTAATTATCGAGCAATCCGGAAAAAGATATTCAGCCTTGTTATTTTAACAGTTTTTATAAGAGTTTTTATGCCCTGTACTGTTATCTGTGAGAGCAAACCCAATGTATACCACACAATATTGGGCCCTCAATCTATATTGGCGTACGCAATGTGTAGTAACAGCAGTCAGTATTACCTTCACCATCATCATAATCATCATCATCAATATAATTATCACCCTATCTATTCGCACTGATGGGCAAAAGCCTCTCCCATTATTCTCCAATAACCCCGGTCCTGAGATAACTGCGACCAATTTATCCCCGCAAACTTCCTGATCTCATCTGCACGTCTAACTTTCTTCCGACCCCTGCAACGCTTGCCTTCTCTAGGGATCCACTCTGCTACCCTTATTGACCAACAGTTATCGTGCCTTCGCCTTACATGCCTGCCCACATCCATTTGATCTTCTTAATTTCTACTAATAGTTCCTTAAAACGCGTTTGTTCCCCGACCCGCTCGCTCTCTTCTTGTCTCGTAATGTTACGCCTACCATCTTCCGCTCCATTGCCCGCTGAGTCGTTCTCAATTTAAGTTGAACTGTTTTAGTGAGCCTCCACGTTTCTGCCCCAAGGTGAGTACCGGTAAGATACAGCAGTCATACACTTTCTTCTTCAGGGACAATGGTAGGCTACCTTTTATTATCTGAGAACGTCTACCGTAGGTACTCCCCCCCACTTTAATGCTTTTAATTATCTCTGCCTCATTGTTGGGATCCAGGGTCACAACTTGGCCTAAGTAGATATATTCACTTACCACTTCCACTGCCTCGCCACCTATCTCAAACCGCTGCGCTGTCCTGAGGTTATTGATCATTTCTTTGGTTTTCTGCATATTATTTTCAGGCCCACGGTTCTACTACGGTGGACCAGTGCGGAAAGCATGATTTGCAATTCATTCCCCGAGTGACTTAGCAAGGCAACATCATCAGCCAATCTGAGGTAACTGAAATAATCTCCATTAACCCTTACTCCCTCCTCTCCCCAATCCAACGTTCTGAATAATTCTTGTAAACATGACGTGAATAGCATTGGAGAGATTGTGTCTCCTTGTCTGACACCCTTCCCTATAAGTATTTTACTGTTCACCTTATGGAAGATGATGGTGCTTTGGACCCACTGTATATATCCTCTAGTATTCTAACATTATGCTGATCTACCACCCGCTTTTGTAATACCTGAATGAGTGCTCAGGTTTCGCCGGAGCGTAATGCTTTCTCATAATCTATCAAGGCTATATATAAGGTTTCCGTATATAATGGAAGCTGGTTCATCATGTGAATATGGTCGATTGTTGAATAGCCTTTACAGAACCCTGCTTGTTCTTTAGGTTGTCTTAAAGCTAAGGTTGCAGAAATTCGGTTACCGATTACCTTGATAAGTACCTCGTAGACGACTGATAGTAAGGTGATCGGCCTGCAATTTTTCAAGTCCTTTGTGTCACCTTTTTTTATGGATCAGAATGATGTTCACATTTTTCCAAGATTCCGGTACACTTGCGGTCATTAGCATTGCGTATACAGATTTGCCAGTTTTTAAAGTACAATTTATCTGCCATCTTTGAAGAGGTCTGGTGCTATGTGATCCTCACCAGGTGCTTTGCCACTTTTCATTTCGTTCAAAGCCTTCCTTACTTCTTCATTCGTTACTGGTGGGATGTCTATCTCCTCTAAATTCCTTTCTCGTTAGGAATTATCCAGGATGTCCCGGCTACTGTACAGATCCCTATAGAACTCTTCGGCCACTGTGACTATTTTATCCCTATTCATGATGACATTGCCTTCCTTTTCTTTAGGTACATACATCTGATTTTTTCCCACGCCAAGACGCCTCTTCACTGCTTTGAGGCTACTCCGTTCTTTACAGCGTATTCCGTCCTCTCCATAATATACTTCCGTATGTCAGCGTTCTTACTCCTATTGAATTATTTAGAAAGCCCCGCAAGTTTTTATCTGTCAGGTGGGGTGGAGATTCTCATGGTTTGACGTTTTCTTATTAGATCTTTCGTCTTCTAAGAAAGTTTACCAGTATCCTTTTTATCCATCATGGCCCCGACTTCTAGTGCACACTCCGTGATAATGCATGTAAGGTTGTCGCTGGCTTCCTGTGTCGTAAACTCTGCTTCCTCGGTAAGAGCCTAATTTCGGTTCTGCAGCGCGATCCAGAATTCTTCTACTTTAAATCTTACTGTTAGCTCACAAATCGGCTTCTTTCGTACTAGCTTGTTACGGTCCCTCTTCACATCTAGCATAGTCCGAGATCTCACCAAACGGTGGTAACTACAACTTACTCTTCCGGGCACTTCCCCATCCTTCACGACGCCAGTGTTACCGCACAATATGAAGTGTATTTCATTTTTATGCTCACATTCGGGCTCCTTCACGTCCACTTCCTGCTCACCCATTTGCAGAGGAAGGTATTCATTACGCGTAGGCTTTCCGTTCTTCGAACTCGACAAGTAGGTGCCCCGTGCTATTTCTACAGCCCAGAACATAATTCCCAACTGCCTTGTCTCCATCCTGATTTTTGCCTACTTTAGCATTGAAGTCCCCCATAACTATGGTGTAATGTGTTTTTACTTTAGCCATTCCCGATTCCACAGTTTCATAGAAGCGTTCCACTACCTCTTCAGCATGGCTGAATGTGGGCGCGTAGCCCTGTAACACCTTGAATTTGTACCTCTTATGGAGCCTAATACAAGACCTGTGGCCCTTTCGTTATTGCTATACTATTCTTCTTGATTGCCAGCTATGCTTTTATGGACTAGAAATCCGACTCCCAGTTCTCTCCTGTCCACTACACCACGGTAACCTAGGACGTGTCCTGGTGCCAGGAAATTCCCACCGGGTTTAAATAAAATCCGCGTATTGATAGAATTGCAGAATTAGGATTGGGGTGCGGCTTGACCCCGGCCACCATTGACGGTAACGCACTCTCTCAAGAGAGCAGGATTGGAAAACTTGGTGTAGGAACGCCCACCACCTACCATGAATTCGCCAATAAACTCACGGCCCGCATTACCCAGTTGCTGCAAAGCAACTGACAACGGCGGTGGTCAGACCTGTGACACAGGAGAGAATGCTAAGAATATGTGGACACGGAAAGGCCGCTATTTAAATATGAACCGGCCTACGTTTAAAACGAGAACCCTATCTAGTGAAGCGAGTCTAGAGGTGTTCTTCGAGGAACTAGGGGGCATAAAATTGGATGTCATAGGGCTTAGTGAGGTTAGGAGGACAGTTGAAGCCTTTACGGTGCTGAAAAATGGATAGTATTACCTTACAAATTACTTACTTGTATAGGGGGTACAATATGAGTGGAGATACAAGGTAAATCTGGAAATCAGCAGCCGAGTACCACGTGTGAGGCAGGCACTGTAATGAGAATGCCACAGTGAAGCTCAAGTTCAAATTTTTGATGCGCTACTCAGATTGGGTTTCTAGTTTTTTAGTTACAATTTTTATATTTGTCTTTGTTTAATGGCACTGTCCCGAATGATGGGTTATGCACAAAAGTTGCGCCCATTTTTAAAGCTTGTGACCGGCCTAATGTTTCTAATTATGCCCAATTTATACCACATGCGTGGCTTGCAAAGTGAGAACATGTAACTTCAAAATATTTATTTCAATATATACAAAACAATAATCTGTTTTATCATAAGCAACACAGTTTTAGAAAAAGCCTTTCAACCGTAACTCAGCTCATTGAAACCTCCATGCTTTCGTTTCGGTGATAAACTCAAAAGAACAAGTTGATGCTGTAGCAATCGATTTCTCTGATGCCTTCAGTAGTGTATGTCGCCAGAAACGTGTACAAAAAATGTTGAAACTTTGTGTTTATGCTGAAATTGTAATATGGGTTGAAGCTTGCTTGCGCAATAGGTTGCAGTGTGTTGAAATAAGCGGCACATGTATGTCTCTTTTAAGCGTATCCTCAGGTGTGCCACAACGCTCTGTGTTGGGACCTTTACTCTTTTTAATTTATGTAAATGATATTGCAACGGTTGTTCCTCCTTCTCATGATGTAAGGCTATATGCAGATCATTCTGTCTTGTTCTGTCATGTGAAAAGTGTTTCTGATCAAATACTCCTCAATGATGCTGTCCGATGTATTGATAACTCGCATGAAAAAGGTATATAAAGATAATTTTGGTAAAATTTCTTGCATGACAATGTGAAATAAAAAAACCCTGCTAACTCTAAATACACAATGAACAACACAGAAGTAAGCGTTCTACGGAGCCTTAATACTTAGGTGGTACTCTATCCATCTATGTAAAGTGGGACAACCACATTGACAACATTACACGACTGGCGAAGGGAAAGCTGGGTTTTCTGAGAAGGAAACTAGGAAATGCAACACCCTCTGTTCAGTTGTTGGCCTATAAGACGATTGTTAGAGCAACACTGAAGTACGCACCTATCACATGGAATCCGCATGCTAAAACTGAAATTAACAAACTTGAACGAGTCCGAATATTGTCAGCTAGGATTATTTATTCAAATTACAGAACACAGTCTGTATCACTTTTGCTAGCCATTGCTGACCTTCAACTATATACTACACGTAGAAAAATAGCTGGTCTAAAATTTATTTATGGGCTGTCCATTAAAAAAAACAAATTGGATCCGGGAATATACGTGCGTCCTCCTGGACGAGTGTCCGCTCGTACCGATCACTCGTTTGTTGTTCAGGCATTTGTACCGGGGGTGGATGTATTTAGGTTTTCATTTCAGGTGTGACCTATTGTTGATTTGAATGCGCTTCCTCCCGAGGTGTTTAAATGATGCAAATCCTCACAGGACTTTCAACCATGGCTGGACTTGTTTTTTGCCTAACATATTGTATTGTACACCTGTTAACTTCCGACTCCTGCTACAGCCTGCAAGGACTAAAAGTATTGTAAATAAAACAAATGAAATAAAGAATGCATTTACATTGTGCTTAAAAAGTTATATGTTAATTTTCAGAAATACAGGAGCCTTATCAAGACTTAGTTGAATACCACAGCAGTACTTTTTCAAATTTTAATAGCCAGTTTGACACACATATTTCTGCATTGAAAATTGAGAGCTAGAGAGCAAAAATAAATTCTTTGACTAAAAGTGGTTTCCTCCTAATGGGAGTCGTTATGTTGCTCGCGTGACTTGTTTTCTGCTGGCTTGTGGCAGCTAACGTACTTGGCTAAACACTACAATATCTTTCATTACAGATGAGAGGTAAGTCAGGGGTGGAGGTACTATTGCCATACTCATTATTCTACTGTACGCTGATGTGTCTGTCATAGAAGGAAACAAGGTGAAAGTCTTTATTAGGGCTTCGCCCCTACATTTCGAGAAAGCAGACGTGCTACAGAGATTTCTTTCCACCAATTTCGACGTATATTCTTGTAGGTACAGGGTTCAGGTTATAAAGAAACTTCAGTTTTAGAAATTTACTGATATAACCTCCTCAAGCTCTACGTTTACTCCCATGCACATCTCTGGGTGTACATTTGCGCTTGTACCAATTTTACGGAAAGGTGCCCGGTGCCAGCAATGTACACGAATACGCATTGCGACTTCCACAGCCACGGTGCACGCTCAACTCGGTAACCGCCTTTCGGAGGAAACTTTACGGCTCCTTTCACGGGGGCATTTCCCGACAAAGTCGGCCATCAACCCAAGAAATGGATTTCTTGTGCTGGAGGCGCTCGTACCAGATTTTACTTGTAGGTGCCCAGCGATACTGAAGTATCCACCAAATTTTTGTATCGCATCGTGCAAACCCACGTGGTGGAACTGTTTCTAGTACACTTGATCCCCCGTGGGTGATCACCTATGGGCATTTTAACATTGGTAGATATCCAGTACCTCCAAAAGAACCTACAACGTCTGCCTCAGAGATAGTGCGTGTCGAAGCCCTTCATCTCCTGATGAGATAGGGTGCCCTTGTTCCCTTTGTATAGGTGGGTGCCCAGGCGTCCCGACCCCCCGCCCCTCCCCAAGGTGTTTGAGGGACAAACCCCGTGAACTGCCGTGGCTGCTTGTGGTCAAGCAAGAAGCCTTTCTTCCACCGTCGAGACCAGCTACCGTACGGGGACACTTGCACCTTTTAAAGAAACCAGTGCGTATCTGGCGTCTCCGGATTTGAACCTGGTACCTCAAGCTTACGATACGAGTGCTTTACCACGCAACCATTGCCGTTAGTAGTATCGACAGAATACTGTGATACCCAGAAGTTATGCCAAAAATTTTATATTTATACCAGACAACATTCAAAAGTTCATCATCCGTGCCAATCAAATCTTCAGTCTTTCCTAGTGTTAGTGAACAAATGTGGTGCAGCAGAAACACAAGGGATGGAAAGAATACACACGGACGAGCGCTCGTCCGTGTGTATTCTTTCTGTCCCTTCGTCCGTGTGTATTCTTTCTGTCCCTTGTGTTTCTGGTGCGCTACATTCGTTCACTATGAATTACCAACTAGCCCAGTCTACAGCTTTACTTTCCTAGTGTTACTTTACGAACCGAGTATTGATGCGTAGCTACCCTGTAAATCAATATCATTAACGGTGCCAGAATCTTTCCGCGACCCACTGGCAGAGAGGATAAAAACGAAAAACTTTATATATTAGTAAATATGAAATATCGCTATTAACCTGCGCTTAGGCGTCTTGCATATCTCACCTGCTGGTCCGTAAGGACGAAGTTTTGCACGTATAGGAGATACGTCCACCAGCTTACTCGGCATCTGGCCTCGTACGTTGTCAGGATCTCAGGCCAACGAGGTCCATCGCCAAGGTGGCGCATCAGGAAGGCACATATGGCGACGACGACCATTAGCATAGGCACGGTCCTGATTGGTACGCGAAGAAACGTTATGTCAGAGTCGAACTCCATGGCCATTTCGCGGCATTACCCGCCCCTGATCTACGCTACTAGGCATTTCTTAGTGAACAAACATATGTTTATAGTTTACTACGCCCATTTACATGCCAATGGTTATATCATAATGAAGCCTGAAGAATAGAGGGTCTCGCAGTTTGGTATACACAGGTTGTATACAGAGGGGCGTTTCCTAAAGGCAGGAACACTCGATCAAAGTGAGTGGTGCGGATTACAGGTGAAAGGGCCACCCACTGCTCTACAGCCATACCCCCGATGCTAGTTGTCTAGTTGGAACTAGTATTGTTTCATTGATGCATGCGCTTGCAATTTCACCTATACACCCCGTAAAATCACAAAATTGCACAAACAGCTCCTTAAAGAAATATTCTCTCGAAAGGGCAAATCTACTAGTGACAATAGGAATGTATTGATCTTAACAACGATGGCTTTCTAAGGACACGACGCAAAACTTCCACCACTTAGGTTGGGCTACATGAACCAAACATGAAATGAATAATAAAATATTCAATGAACCAACGTCAAATTCACCTGAGGAGCACACTCAATAAAACAGCAGCAAAATGCAGCTAGAAATTTTTGAGACCACCGAGGTCTGTTAAATTTACTGCGCAGCCTACCATCATACTCTTCGATATCAAGTGGCGAAAGAAGGCAACCTTAAATTTTATTCATTACTGATTTCAATTGCTTACACTTTTGCACATGGCTGCCATTTTGCCAGAAGGACGAATCTCAACAAAAAAGCTTGTGATTTCGTTGAAAGAAGCACCTATTAAGCAATGATATACGGCTCGATTCGTTCAAAAGACGTTTTTTGCTTCTGAAATGAGAGCCTTAGTTATTACTCTGTTAAAAAAGCTACTGGTTTTGTTTTCACCCAAAAGTGGTTTATTCAAAGGAAACCCTGTATTTTAGGGCATGCTCCACTGGAATGTTGCAACCCCATTAACTCTATAGTTGGTACCAGCGAGTAAAAAAGGACCAAATATATAGTTCTTTTGACGATAGTAATGCGGAACAATATACAATATAAGAGTTGAAAGTTGAGTAAGATTTTAATGGTTATTGTTACAGAAAACTGCGACCATATTGGCGGGAACGGGAGCACACGTGAACATTACAAGAACAGACACCCAACTAGCGTTTATTAAACACGTCAAAAGCATAAATACAATGCACCTAAAAAGCGCCTCCTACATGCGTCAGTTTCGGGCCCATTCTGTGCACTTACAGATAAACAAGAAGAACAATCTTTTCGTCGCACAAAATCCACAAAAGCAAAGAAAGCAATTATAACCGTATATAATTTGGCACATAGGAAAGCCTCCAAAAACGAAAGTCCTCAACGGGCACGGCAAACACATTGAAGGCACATCATGGCAGATCGTGCTTTCTGAGGGTAGAGCAGGTTGCTTGCGAACTAAGGCCTTGGGGGAACTATTCACAAAACGATGGAGTATGCGCTGTCTGTGGAAAATAAACAAAAGCAATGTGGCCAATAGTACTAGAATTCGAGGGTATCCATCCAAACTGCATGCGGGAAATATTTGGCTTCCAGAAGCCCTAGATTTTGAGGGTAGCGTGGAGGAAGTTAACTTCAAGGCGGACGATGCGACAAAAAGAAGATTAGAATGGTGGTGGACGAAAAGCAGACAGGGGAATGTTGCATAGCACCGTTACCACCTGTAAAAGGGAAAAAAAAGTATTTTGATCCTAATACATTTTTCTGCCTGAACTAAGCAGAGCTGGTATTATCCCAAGAGTGGAAAACATAGGTATATTAGTCTTTTTTGGTAAGAAGACACGTCATCACCCCGCTACAAAGGGGAAACTAATAGAAATCATAATCATCATCACCATCATCATGCGACTTCCCTGCTAAACAAAGGAACAGTCGGATGACTGATAGAATCAGGGCGAGCTGTTATAATGTACCTGGCTTTCACAGTTCCTCAGTTGTAGCGTTTCTTATATCTATAACAAGATGGCTGTGCGCTCGAACACAGGGGCACACTCAGAGATTCATGCGAGGGAATTCCCAGATTAGTGTCTAACATGTCATCCCTACTTTGAAAAAGTGTGTTTCTTAGGCTGGTATACACATAACGTCCTGTTTGTCCCATTTATGATTTAACGTAAGAATGGAGGACCCAATACACAACTCCTGTAGCATGCGGGACGATCTTGGTTTGTTAATATTTCTGCATGACTCATGATGGTTTTTGCTTTTTTGTTCACTCTCAATTTTTACATAACTCGTTAGAGGTTGAAACCCATGGGCTTCCCGTCAAGCCTTTCCGTAACTTGCTTTAGGTCTTGAGACATTTCTGAACGCAAGCCACCAGGGCGAAGCTCTTGAGCTTCTCTATTTTTCTCCAACATTCTTGGACTTTGCTGATTGTACCAGCTAATCGCAGGCCCTACAGATATTATGACAAAGGTAGCCTTATTTCCTAGCTTCTCCACCTAATATAAAACGCTAATAGCCATTGAATTCTCACTTGACTACATCGGCCAGTCTTCAGGAAGAAAAGTGGAATACGGCGCATTGCCTGTTTCCAGTGTGCGACTCAAACGGCAAAAATTCGTTGATGGACCTCGCAAAGTACACGTAGCACACGTGCCCTTTCCTAAACGTAGGTCTCAAATCCAATCCGAAAACTCGAGCACTCTACTTATAGTCAAATTAAAGGTAAACCGTAAAACACAGCAACATTCTTCCAAAATCTTCAGTACGTCAGGGCAAATTCTGCAGGGTGACCTGTCGGCATCGACAAGAAAATTGTCACCATAACAGAACACTAAAAAAACGTGTTCCTCAGGATCATCTGTCCCAAACTGAACCAGTCTTCCGCGAAAGATAATAATAAGGACAGGGGCCACTAGGGACACAACGCACACGTTACTTTTCTAGGTGAATTTGCCTCTGTTATACTCGACCATGGTACAAGCCGAGTAGAAAGACAGCCGTTATAAAAAGTGCATAACAGAATTTTCAGATTTAGCAATAAATGCACACTTACTATTTCCTTGCTTTATGCAATTTGTTACACTGCTAATTATTTCTTCATATGGCACAGAGTAATATAAATCCTTTACATTAATGTTAAAGGCTTCTTGGTGTAGTAGATAGGTCACCATGCAGAATGTGCCCTTATTTACTTTAAGTTTTTGGTAAGTAGCCGCGTTTCACGATTCACTTTTGAATTGCCGAAAGATAGAGTGTACCGTCTTATGGATTTGAAATTGACTTTCGGGGAAGGGCACATGTCATTCAAGTAATCTTCGAGTTTCCTCAACTTGCTATTAAACTTTGATCGGACACACTCAAAAGTGGGAAAGCATGGTGTTTCACGTTTCTCCCTGGACTGGTTCTCATTGTAATCCTGCCAGCGTCAATGTTTACCAGAAATTTCAAGCATGTGGAGAAACCATGAAAATCAGGGTACATCGTTCTCATAAATTTTTGGGGACAGTGGCAAGCTGGTAAATTGAGTAGAGCCCGACAAGAAGGCAGAAAAACCAATAGAAAAACCCAACAACTTCGCCGTGGTTCCTCACGTTCAAAGATGTTTGGCGGACTAACACAATTCGCACGAAGAAATTTTATGAGCGTCCTGTTGTCGGCTAATAATGAGTTAGAAATGGCCTGTCGAATACTGCACAAAAGAAACAAATTGTCAAGAGGGGTTTGGTGTCACTCCCATGAAGAAATGTGTACGGTGTGCTACAGGGGTTGTTTATTGGTCCGCGTTCCTGTGGGGAAGTATATACTGGCCAGACGGGAAGTTGTGGATGTGCCAGGCTGATGAAACAATTTTAAACAAGGGAAAACTTTACCTTAGCCACTTATCCTCTTCTTGCCGGGCGTGTATTTCTGATTGTGGCGCTGTGTTTGAGCGCAATGCTTGTTATGTAGAAATAAGAACCAGCTAACACGAAAAGTTCTAGAAGCCAGCCAGTATTTGAAGCTTGGCCAGATTTCGTCAGACATCCAACAGTTGCTTTGCTTAGTGCGGAAGCGGCATTCTTTGATGCCCTGTAAGTGTGATTGCCTTGCCCATTTAAGGCATTCATTGTTGAAGGCTTAGCCCAAGTGCCATCTTTGTTGTGGTTATAATACATTTATTTTTCCTTCATTTTAGGTGCCTCAAAAAGTGTTCGCGTTTTTCAGTATATGCGTTCGAGTGCGCCGGATACTTCGACACATGTTGGACATGTCGATTGTTTGTTTCGGTAGTTATGCTTGGTATGTGCTTAATAAAAACGTAAATCGAGTATGTATTTGCATTGTCTCATTATGAACCCGTAGAAGTCAGTTTGTGTGCAGTTGCAAGTCTTAAGTGTTCGGGTAATTGCATACGTAATCGAAACAATACACAGGGGCCTTTTGCTTCTGCAGCTAATTGACGTGTGGCAGCTAATACGTATATCAGGCCGGTTTATACACCTGTTCGTATTTTTTTACATGAAGATAGCGCGCGGGCTTGATCACAATTAAAAGATGCGACTGTTGGTGGTAATATAATGAGTCCACACAATCTGTTGTAGCAGTTGCCAAATGCACAGTTTCACTTCTTTGCTCGACGACGTTTTGCAGAAGCCATACCGCGGTTTTATAATAAACGAAGCAATAATTCGTGATTATGTGAAGATACAGTGAGTTAATAGGAATAGTCTTACCTTAGGTAGCGGTGCGCATAAAAGAGGATCCAATTCTTCTTCCCACCAGTTTTCTGGAGTTGCTTCAATGTGGAATAAGAGAGCACCAATCCCCTGATGAGGGAACGCAAAGCGAGAAATAAAGTATACTTTGCGAAATGAAATATTTGTGGCTTCATATGTGCACAATTAAGTTTGAAGTTTCTGTTATTTTGCAATAAGCACGGTACATTACTCCTGCCTTTTTCTCCGGTATGAAGTTGCTAAGTTAACAAGGTCACTTAGTGTGTTTGTATGAAGGAAATGGAGACTAGGGCGAGTTCATGTGCAAGCCTTTATTGAATTAAATTATTTACCCACATGACACTGAGTATCGGTTGAAAAAGCAATACGAATATATCATTTTATTCTATATCAGTTGCATCGGTTGTGCAGTTGACTGGCACCACAAAAGCCACACTGATTATGCGAACGCCACTGTACCTCCTCAGTGACATGCATTCTCCCAAAAAATCCAAAGTCCGCAGGCAACAACATTAGGCACATCAAAATCAACGAGCAGCTGAAAACAGAGATTATTGACTTTTGTAGCCACTTTACACTTGTTGAAAGCCGCAACACATTCATTGATACCCCCGCTGACGATAAAGGCTATGAAATGAAGGAATAAAATATCTAAGGAACAACAAGGCCCGATGGTATGGTAACCACCATTTGGAAGAAAACGTGAGTTAAATGTTTATGTTGTTACAGGCTCTGCGTGGCATACTTACCTTGGGAAATTATATCGTTTGACTGTGCCTAGCCAACCACTCCTTCTGGATGTAAACCGAGAGGATTGGGCTGATTTCCGGCCTTGCTGCTTGTAGTTAATCGGATGCCTTAGAGTATACGTTGCGGACTTGTGAACATCAGTCGAAATGGGGTGATAATTTTTTAGTACCCAGCATGGAGGACAAGGAAGTGTAAATGAATGTTGGTTTTGGGACATGTGATGGTGGTGAGGTGCTGGTTTAACTGTTGATATTTGGTGTGTGGAGGGGGAAAATGTGTCGCCCGCGTCTTTAGTGTACAAATATGCCCATTTAGCGCAAGACAGGTGTACGATTCGGCGCCAGGGGTGTTTGTTCTGTCGTGAGGGAACCTTCACAATGTATATTAGCATGGAAGCCGCCTAGGCCCCAATATTAGTGTCGAGGAATTCGGGACGGTGAACCCAAAATACGTAAACCTCGGACGTTTTGGGTCTTGTTTGAAGGATAGGAATGGCAGTTTTCGAAATGGGCACCCCTGACAATTACTCCAAGCAGTGTGAAAGTGTATGAAAATGGTCATTATGTCTTGGCCAGTATGATTTCGTGAGCCAGTGTGGCTTTTTAGCAGTACCTTTTGCTGCGATTTTGACTGAACTAACCGTATTTTTTGCTCCTGTTCTAACTACGCTTACTATACAGGGTGTCCCAACTAACATGCACCAAGATTTAGGAAAACAGCAACGGCGTTACTCGAAGAATACCTAGTGCATAATGTTTGGTGTACAGTGGCGAAGCGTACAGTAATTTTTTGTTGTTGAGACTTAACTAATTATTTGTAATTAATTATCTAACTCGGGAAATACTGTCATAATCACGGAATTGTCAATGAGGCACTTGTAGGTACCCACGAGGGGCATGTAACTGCGGTGTTTTCAGCGACGAGCTAATTGCGTACTCATTTATTCTGAATGATAAAGAAAACCCGCGAAATATGAAAAATACCACGTGAAGGAACTTCTGCGAGCATTGTAAAGCAGGGTCACCAAATAAGCTGGTTGAAAGCAACTGCTTCTCCTATCACCCGCCCGAAGGGACAGCTCACCACATTCATAATGACATGCATGGAAGGAGTAGGAACAGCAAGATTCGTGGGGCACGTGTGCAGATAAGGCACAAGCTCGGGCGCGATTTCTCCTTTCTTTCTTTTGTTTATTTCATTATGGCTAACTCAGAGGCAGCGTGTTTGAGGGCATTGCTTTACGATTTGCGCGGAGGCGCCGTCACGTGGTATTTTTAAAGTTCCCGGGTTTCCTTTATCAGTCAGAAGAATTGTGTATGCAATTATTTCGTCACTGAAAATACCGGAATTAAATTCCCCTCGTGGGTACATACAAGTGCCTCTTTGACCCTTTAGTGATTAGGGCAGTAGTTCTTGACTTAAATAATTACCAATAATTACTAAGGTCTCATTAACAAAAAAATGCTGCCCGATTCTCCTCAGTACTGCAAACATTACGCACTAGGGTATCTTCGAGTTATGCCATTACTCTTTTTTAAATCTTGGGGCATGCTTGCTTGGACACCCTGTAAAGGCAGAGAGTGCTGCAACGCATATGTGGTAAACATTGAAAGCATTCCCTCTTTTATATTTGCATGTGTATGGATCGTACTCCGGCAACGTGTCGGCATTTTTATAATCAGGTTGCTTATTTTTGTATTGGAGTCACACGGATGCACTGGGTACGTCTGGAGCAGCAGATCCGCGTGGCAGAAAGCTGTACGTCCTCGTTGGTATTTCATCTGTGATACGATAAAGCTCTTTGTGTGTGATGTGGCATGCCGCGTACGTCATTGTTTCATGCGCTTTCTTGTAAAGATTCGGGGTGCTTCATCTTATTCCAACCCTCGATATGCAATTGCAGTATTTTATGGCGACGTCTTGTACAACTGAAAGGCGCTTTAACACGGTCGGCGAATAATCTTATTCAGCCTGCGTTTCATTGCTTTAGTTGCCTGGTAAGGCATTCAACATGCGGTAGTACTCATTAGTAGGGTGGCTTTAGCTCTACGTGTGTCCATTTGTTTTAGGACGTACTGATGGTGCTCATTTTGCCTAAAAGAGTGCATTTGCACGTCCGCAGTATTGCTGAGCGTGGGGATTGCGTTATCTTCAGAGCCAATTTAGGGAAAGTAAGCCCAGAACAGGGAAACACGCTGCGATTGCAAGGGACTGGTATTTTGAGTAGATCGGTATCCGCAAAGGTGGTCTTCTTTTGTTTTGCCGTACTTGCTCTCAGTGGTGAATGGGTTACTTTGCTGTGCTAATTCAAGGTTCCTTCTCAGAAGGTAGCTCTTTGATATGTTTTAAGCTAATTCAGCTCCTTTTTTCGGCCTTTTTTTTTCCGTTAGGTATCCATAGGTTTCATTCTTCACGTAAGTTGCATGTGAAACGTGGGATAATCTATCTAAGGGGGTATATTTCAATGGTATGGTTGAACAAAAGGAGTGATATCTGTTGTCTTTGAGGGCTGTCTCTAGAGATCATGTTTAATGTTTGAGAACGCAGCAAACTAATTTGAATGGTCATTGTACCGTTGGCACGCTATGAAACTACGTAACTGTACACAGCTTACCGGCGACCTAGGGATGCCATGTTCGTTAAAATGGCGAGAATAGTGACGTTCGCACCATTTCCGCCAAACGTTTAAACGCACCGCTCTAGTGTCTTGGGAAGAGAGTTCATATTTTGCGGTTTATTTTGGGGAGTATGATTTTAGTGGATAGGTGCGGGGACAGGTGTTTCCTGTTGGTTTGAAATTACTCTTCTGTAGATAAATGTATAACAAAATTTTGAATCTGTTTTCAGGTTTCTTTCCAACGCAGGATGATATTTAGATGAGTATAGGATCGCTGGTTCTAACGAATTCTCACTGGTCAGAATTATTCTTTTATCGGCATGTGTTCACGAAGGCAGTATTTTTTGTCACAAAACCCAATCGGGGTTTTAGAGCTTACGTGTGATTCTGGAAAATATTATTTAAATGTTTGTGGTAGTCGCCCGGGTGTGGCTGTGAAATACGTCTTTGATTTCGTATAGAGGGAAGGGATTATTGATTGAAGGTAAGGGAATGCAAATAAATGATAGTCGGGGTTGCACGATTTGGGAGCAGTTTTACTCTGGATTTTTCTTGTCAAGGATGCATTTCACCTTATCTCATGCATTAGTAAGAAATAAATATTAGTAAATAAATATAACGAGTTAAAAATAACGCACTGCTTCATAAAAACAAATATACCCCGCTTACAAATTGCGCTGCTCGGTATTCTATGAGAAATATATATTTAGAAATATGGCGCTGCCATCGCGATGTCTTACCTACAAGACCAACATAAAAGAACAAACACAAAATTGCTTCAAAAACGCAGTCAGATTTCGCAACTTGTTTCATCCAGTGTGTATGCGGGAGTTGTAAACAGTCTTCGAGAATATGTAGGAAGGGTGCCGCTGGGAATGCAGCGACTTATAGCACACCATCTGTGGCAAACTCTGATTAACAGGTTAAAAACCGATACAGTATGAGTGTGCTCGAGTCTTCAGCGAGGTCATACGCCCAGTTCGCTGGTACTTTGAGGCCAACGGTGACTTCTTACAGCCTCACCATGTGGTCAATGGTATTTGACAGTGCTATTTGACCTTCTCTTTGAAATTTACCGTCGGTACTTACGTCCACTCTTGACTACGGTAGATACCATTGTGAACTACCGTTTTAGAGTAGCAAGTTTGAATTGCGATGCAGTTGGCAGCTAGATCAAAGATCTCCGTTTATGGTTACAAAACGGCGATGCTCTTTTTATTTTAACGCCAAAAGAAACAGTTTCAAGGGAAACCGCTTTTTGCTGGTGTTCTAGGTATTTTCGCAACCGTTGTTAAAGCTGCATCAAAACAATCAATGCAAACATTCTTCAGAAAAATTTTCCTCCGACTCTGCTTGCTTTAAAAATGATGCATTTTCCAAAAATACGTTGTACCCGGTAAATAGCTCAAAATAAATAATTTTTTTCAGTTTGTCTCTTTCTTTGGATCAGTCACATTTATGCTTTTGGATTCCGTGCATGCGGCAAGTATCAAAAGGATACGTTCCGTCTTACATCTTACAAAAAGATGTATACCTATTTTGGGCACCTTTTATTTTCGACATACAAAGTGAGGGCACTCAGATTTTTGTCCACTTAAGAAAAGTGGTTGACACAACCGACCT
The DNA here is from genome assembly GCF_048455015.1 of Haemaphysalis longicornis. Lineage (NCBI taxonomy): Eukaryota > Metazoa > Arthropoda > Arachnida > Ixodida > Ixodidae > Haemaphysalis > Haemaphysalis longicornis. The sequence continues at coordinate 161,424,728 of NW_027526407.1, read as the reverse complement.
TGTATCACTGAATTACCGCAAGCCTACTAGACCCGTCTTACCTAAGTAGGGGCAAAACCTAAACCAGCGTGAATCCCCAAGTTTTGCCATCTGCATCTACTTCCGATCAACATTAGGTCATGATCCTAGAACAAATTGTCACTGTCAGCAACTTATAAAAACGGCTTTTGTTCTTATTAACAAAACTCCACCTTAAGCTGAACTGGCAAGAAATTACAAACAACTCCTTTGTTACGACACCAGGTGTGTTCTGTGTTTATTTATTTATTCTTTATTTTTAATTTTTTGTGTTTATTATTTTATTTATTTATTAATTTGTTTATATATTTGTTAAATTTTTATTTATTTATTTATGTATTTGTTTATTTATTTATTTATTTATTTATTTATTTGTAAATAATGCAGTCCCCACTTGGGGCGATTACAGGAGTGAGCATACAACAGAATAAGTTCGAACAGCAATTAAACAGAGAGGCGGAAAAAAACAATAATTGCACAATCACGACGAATCACAAACGGCAACTAAAAATTTCTCGAGCGCAAAGAAAGGGGCGTCGCCAGACAATACGTTCCAGTATTCGGCGGTTAAACGAAAAAAAAAACTAAATTTGAATGTGTTCGTTCTACAGGGGCCAGCTTTGATGCTAAGATGTCGATTGCTTCTAGTAACGGACTGCGAGGCAACTGAAATATATTTAATGTCAGCCATGCGATAAGCTTTATGAATAAAAAAGTGAACCGGTTTCATAGAAATGTTCAGTCAGCGCCTGCATAGTGGGGTACGTTTAGGGATGAAAGGGCAAGGGATGCCGAGAAGCAACCATTATAAACATTACAAATGAATCTGATGGCTTTTTAATGGCCTCAGTGTTATCATATCGCCCTGCTTGTAAGGCTTTCATATGGGGCATGCGTAGTCAAAGACGGGCCGAGTCCACGTTTTATACATTAGTAATTTAGTTCTTTTTGAAGATTTGGAAGCCGTTCGTCCTTATAAACTATTTTTTAATGATTGCGTGCAGAAAGGGGTCATTTGTTCCCACCAAGATAGGTTGCTAGAAACGATAACACCAAGATATTTGTATTCTGTTAGTGTTTTTAGGGTGGATGACAAATCACCAGTGGCAAGGAACGTTTATACCTGATCTTAAAACTACTTTCTCGAAATACACCGAAATAATTTTTGACCAGTTGGAATGTCTTACAGGTGATTTTCTTGGCGATATCCCCTTAGCGACGTGAAGCGTGGTGTTTTTTTTGTGTGTTTGTGCAGTTAAGGAACGTTTGCGGCATACTCAAAAATATTTGACTGAAGTTCTGCAATCAAATTAAAAAAGGCGCAGTTCAAGCACAGAATTTCGGACGTAAGATTATCAGTATGCAAAAAAAGTTATAGGCTAGCAAAAACACGTACATAAATACTTACCCGATGAAGAAAAATGTGTCCACGGCCAATCCCCCTCGCATAGCGATTTCAGTTAAAACAGTCTTTACGTATGGGGCGCCTTCGTCATCTGAAAAAAATTAAAGCTTAAAAAACGCGCCTAAATGGCAATTTAACTCATTGTGTATTCTTAGAGTGGAGAAATATCCGATGGGTCACTGTAAACGCGTCAATATTTTGCAGGGCAAACGCAAATCAACCTTATATTTGCCGGTTTTTATCTTGCGATTGATACTATATTGAGTGCTATATATTACGATTGAGTGCTATATATTACGCAGAGCACCAGATCTACTTCTTTACATCTTCAAAAAAACGTTCAATGGCAATAATGACGTTTCGCCTCCTGTGCTCAAGCTTGCACTTTCTTTTCCAATGGTTTGCTCACTGAGAGTTTCGCTTTTTTCTCGGAAGACGGGAGTAGGCGAAGGTGAATAGCAGTTTCGCCTGCACGTGATCGCCAATGGCCCTTGGGCTGTTTGTGCGGGCAGTTTAACCACTACTCAAAAAATATTTGAGTTTAGAGGAACGAAGACTAAAAAAAACCCCAAGAAGCGCGCTCAGAAAATTGCGGCTTCACAGCCGTTTTGGCGGGAACTGGGTAACTGAGTCTCACTAATGAAGGCCCGCCTGTGGGGTGGCCTGTGTGTGCCCTTCCGAGAAAGTGAACTTATAAATTCTATCCTGCTATACACACAGCTATGAGGCAGGCTACGAAATGTACACCAAACGCATATGTTGTCGGAACATTGTAGGAACGCGCTTCGCTTTTGCTTGTCCTAGCCGCGCAAAAAAGTAGTCACACTCTGGCAATTTTTTGCAACCTCTTATTCCTGAGAAAAGGTGCATGCAAATAGCGAACACGTGAAATTTTACACAGTTCTTAGAAAAAAATTTGAAGAACGTACGGAGTAGTGTAAAAGCGACGGCTGTAATCGCGTTGTGGATTAATATGACCCAAGCCATAGAGAAGAAACGTAGGCCATGCAGAACTCGAATTGATCCGCTTTGTGGATGGTCGCTTTCAAACAATTTCTTTCCATTCTGGAGCAAAGAGAAGCAGAGAAGAGCATCCTCTGCGACGTTCGAACGCTTCTGTTCTGAAGCAAGCAAGAAAACAAATTGTATATTAGTATCGATGTCCACATTTTTCTCACAGAATAAAACCGTCCTGACTATTGCCACAGATACTAAACCACAACAGTGAGAGTACGTTGCGGGTGTGTCCCGCATGCACTGTGAGATGTTTTTCCCTTTCGACGAATAACTACAAATTGAGCTAAAATTTTGGTGAATGAGAAACAATAAATAAAGCATAAATACTGCGTCTCTTGCACTCCTGCACATTTTCTTAGCTTTTATGTCTACAATATTAATTATATGTGCTCGCTTCTTCCTAAATCAGTTTGGTAAAAACACAATCTATATTTGGTTATTTGGAAACTTTGCTTTACTGTGCAAAAAAAAAACCGGGAAAACGAACTTCTTTTTAGCTGGGACACTGAAACCATTTTATCAAAACGTGGTTTTGCAGCCGAATAAAGCGCCTAGAAAACTAATTCTGGATAATGGTGGCGTGGTGTTGTGACTCTTGTAATGCCTTACTTCCAATAAATGTTTTCCTGTTTCTGATATCCTAAATGTGGGTCCTCTTTTTGAATATATTCGTAAGACCACGCTGCGGTTCGTTTTGAAGCACTACTAAAATATGTTTTTGTATTTACCAACACCATGTAAAGGAACGCCAATATAGAGAGAGATACAACTTCTTTATTGAGCCTGCGTGGAACCGTTAGGTCACCTACTGTCGCCGCCCTCCAGCCCCCTGTGGGGGGGTGGGTAGCAGCGATTTCGGCCGCTGGCGCTCGATGGCCGCAAGCGCGAGCTCCGCAGCCATCTTCTGGTGTTCGTAAGTTCCGCTGGTCGCCGCGCGCTTCACACGCGGTGGTAGCGGGTCGTCCTCGTCTGCTAGTGGTGATTGGTGGCAACCCCACAGCATGTGCTGCATGGTCGCCCGAGCGCTACCGCACAGCGCACACGTGTCCGTTGGAAATAGTTCGGGGCACACGTGCTTGGCGAACACGGGCGTCCATATCGCTCGCGTTTGAAGCTGTCGCACGAGCACCCCTTCCCTTCTGGTAAGGTTCCGGTGTGGCGGCGGGTAGGCTCGTCTGCCCTCCCTGTACCATGCCAGCACGTCTCTGTAGGAGCTAAGTGGGGTTGTCTCCGCTTCGTCATCCCCGTCTTCATCCGTTTCTTTGTTGCCTTCCGCGTTCGATGGAGGGGGCGGACTCGCTGCGGCCGCAGCCGCCACCAGTGCCGCCGCCCCCATTGCGGGTGTGGCAGCGGTAGCAGCGGCTGCGCCGGCGGCATTGCCGTGACTTGTGAGCACGCGCGCCGCGCGGTCCGCCTCCTCGTTGCGGTTGGTCCCGGTCCCCACTGGTCCCACGTGTGCCGGGAACCATTTGAGGACCACCGGTAGCGTCCGTCGGGGCAGGGCCCCGCACACCCTGATCGCGCACTGCGACACCGAGTTTCTGGCGTAGTTCAGCACTGCACTTCGCGAGTCGCACAGCACTGTCGCGCACCGTGGGTCCACTAGGGCCAGCGCGATCGCCAGCTCCTCCGCTTGCGTTGAGTCCCGGGCTCTGACGCTGCCCGCCGAGCACAGCTTCCCGGAGGTCGCTGCAATCACGGCCACAGCGTACGTGCCCCGGCGGTTCGGATATTCCGCCGCGTCCACGTAGTATGCATTAGTGTCCGTCGCGTGCACGGCCGTTAGGGCTCTCGCTCTGGCCGCGCGGCGCTCCCGGTTCTCTTCTGGGTCCATGTGCTTCGGTAGCGGCGGTATCTGCATGAGGCCGAGCAGCCCGCGCGGCAGCGACCGCGCCGGCACCGGCAGTGGCCGCCGCGGCTCCTCTCCGCCGCCGCAATCGCCGCTCCCGCCCCCGCCGCCCTCGCCGCTCCCGCCTTCGTTTTCGCGCAGCGTTCCCGATCGGTAGCCTATTCTGCGGAGAATTGACCTACCGGTTCTAGTCAGTGTAAGCCGCGTGAGCTGTGCGGTGTTTTGCGCTTCCGCGATCTCGCTAAGGGTGTTATGTACCCCCAGTTCTAGTAGTCTCTCTGTGCTAGTGTGTGTATACAGGCCTAACGCTGTCTTGTATGCTTTGCGCAGCAGAGCGTCCACTTTCCCGCGCTCCGCCACCGTCCAGTTGTGAAAGGCAGCAACGTATGCCACGTGGCTCACGGCGAATGACTGGACCAGCTTAAGGAGGTTGGCCTCCCTCATGCCTCCGTGTCTGGACGCCACTTTCTTGATTAATCGCATCGCCGTCATGACCTTCAATTCGAGCTTGGCAACGGTGAAGCCATTGTGCCCGTGAGCGTCGACGTGCAGTCCGAGGACTCTAAGCGTCTTCACCCGCGGAATGGCGGTCCCGTCCCGTGTCTTTAGGTTGATGCCCGGCTTCTCTTCTTCTTCTTCTCCTCTCTTGTGGCTTCTTCTTCTTCTTCCCTTTGGTGTTAATATCAGCAGCTCCGACTTGGTCGGGGAGCACGTCAGGCCCGTGTCTTGTAGTTGGTCTTCGACCGCGTCTATGGCTTCCTGCAGGGACGCCTCAATCTCGCCGTCACTGCCGCCGGACACCCACAGCGTGATGTCATCTGCGTATATGGTGTGTCCGACCTTCGGGATGCCCTGGAGGCGCTGGGCAACCCCGATCATTACGATGTTGAACAGCGTCGGCGAAATCACGGCGCCCTGCGGCGTTCCCGTGCTTCCCAGACTCTTCTTCGGCAGCTCCATGTCTCCGGCCACGATCTTTGCAGTGCGGCCCGAGAGGAAGTCGCGAATGTAGGCGAACGACCTCTCCCCCATGTTGAGGCGCGAGACCTGGTCGAGGATGGCTGAGTGGCGGACGTTGTCAAACGCGCCTTTCAGGTCTAGGACGAGCACCGCCCGGTTGTCCATGGAGCCGGCTGGTCGGTCGAGGACTTCGTGTTTGAGCAGCAACATCGCATCTTGAGTGCTGAGCTTGGCCCGGAAGCCCAGCATGGTGTCCGGGTACAGGCCTTCCTCTTCGAGGTATGCTTGCCACCTGTTTAGCAGGACGTGCTCCAGCACCTTCCCCACACAGGACGTCAGGGATATGGGCCGCAAGTTGTCTATGCTCGGTGCCTTACCCGGCTTCGGGATCAGGACCCTTTTGGCCTCCTTCCAGCTGGCTGGGAACTTGCCGGTCCGCCAGCACTTGTTGTAGTACCCCGTCAGCGTCCTTATTGCCGCATCGCTCAGGTTACGCAGCGCTTTGTTGGAAACCCCGTCCGGCCCCGGGGCGGACTTGCTGTTTATCGTTTGGATGACTGCCCGAACCTCCCACTCCTCGATGTCGGCGTCGAGCTTGGCGTTAGTCTTGCCCGCGTAACTCGGGAGGGGGGTCGGCGGGGTGGACGGGAGGTACTTGCCGTCTATGCGCCGGCGGACCTCGGCTTCGCCGAGCTCCTGCTTCGCCTTGTGCATCGTCCGTGCGAGGATGTGGTGTTGGGTCCCTTTCGTTTTACTCTCGTCCAGAAGGTGCCGGAGCAAGTGCCAGGTCCTGCTCTTGTGGATTTGGCCGTCCGCTTCTTGACAGACCGCCTGCCACTGCTGTCGGCAGAGCACTGCGCTGTGCTTGTCGATTTCGATGTTTAATAGTGCAATGCGTTTGCGGAGTCTTCTGTTGTGACGTTGCCTCCGCCATCGGGCTTTCAGCGAGTTTCTCGCCTCCAGCAGGTGCGCTAGGCGGCTGTCTATCTGCGGGATCCCTTCGTCCGCCTCGATTTCCGTGGTGGCTGGCCGCGCGGCCGCGTTCAGGGTTCGCGTCCACTCTTCGATGTCGTCTTCCACCCGTACAGTCAGGGCGTCCAGCTCCGCTCTGTACTTGTTCCAATCTGTGGTTGCCTGCTTGCGGGGGGCCGGGGGTCGGCCGTGCAGCGGCACCGCAATCTCGAGGACGCAGTGGTCGCTGCCGAGCGTCTCGCCCGTGTTCCGCCAGCGGACTCCGGCGGTGGCTTTGTTGCAGAAAGCGAGGTCCGGGTTCGTGTCTCGCTGTATCGACGTGCCGTGTCGCGTGTGGGTGTTCGGGTCGTTGAGCAAGTGGTATTCCGCTTCGAGGGCTTCGTCGTGTAGGCTTCGGCCCTTGGCCGTGGTCTTCGGGTACCCCCACGCCGTGTGCGGCGCGTTGAAGTCCCCGCACACGAGCGTGGTGTCGTCCCCGGCCAGCTGCTTCGTTTTATGCATGAGTGTCCTGAACTTTTGCTGGAACTGTTTGGGATTACTGTAGACATTAATTATGTAGGTGCTTTCTTTCCTCTTGCGACCCGTCACGACTTCGATTGCCAGGTGCTCAATGGTGCTGTTCTGTAGTAAGCCGTGTTCTATGTAGGTGATCCCTTTCCTTACCAGGGTACACACTCCCTGCCACGCACCTTTCCCGGCCGTTCTTGCGCTGGGCGGGCTGGCGTAGGAGCGGTATCCCGGCAGGCTCGGGGGGTCTTCTGTGTGTGTCTCCTGTACGAGTATAACGTCCGGTCTTCTGCCGACACTCTTGATGTATTGTTGTAAAGCTGCCTTCTTTGCGCGCAGGCCATTCGCATTCCATTGCCACACCACGAGCTCGCGCGCTAGCGTTGTTCCGGCCATGTTGGGCCAATAGGGTGTGCGTCAATCTAGATGTGCAGTTAAATACAAATGCGCATATAGACGGGTTTTTCGCTTTGTTATACACCGCAGTACACTTTTCTGTAACTGTTTTACTATTAGGAATATTTGTTCATGAATCCAAAATCCACATAATATTGGTACTTTCCATTACGCCCAATCGTGATAAAGCTGTATAAGTTAATGTAGAAATTCAAAAATTTGCAATGAATTTTGTAATCTGGTACTCCTAGTCTTGCGAATGTCTTAGTTACGAAATTGTTTTTATCAAATAGGTCTACTGAGCCTCCAGGGTTCACCTTAGATTATTTGTTATTTGACAAATCTTCTTGAAACTCCGATGTTGACATCTTTTTACCGCTTTTTGTTGTTTGAAATCCAGCGACTAGATTAGGGCTCTACGCATCGAAGATCGACAAATATACGACCTTTATTTTCTCTCCAATGTGTGTGCCGGCATTCCTTAACCTAAGTCTAATAAATAACAGTCGACACTGCGCCAATGATAATTCTAGAATATGCTAATTTTGCATAACTGTATGCTTACTAAAGCATGTTAACGGTACTTGCTGTCAGTACTGGGCTTTGAGTTGTAACCATTACTGCTAGCCAAACACGGTTTTAAAAGCCCGTTACTGTTGCAGTACCATGACATATGCCCCTCAATTTGAACTTCTGAATCAAACTAACACCTTTTTTTATTTCCCCAGAAAATTGAAATTGCGAATTCATAGGTTCACTGGGAAGGCTATGTTTTGGCGTCTGTAGCCCCCCGACAACTTAGGAAGAGGCCTAAAAGCAAATAGAAAAGCGGTGAAGTCCAACTTGAACGCCAAGAGTTCTTTGAGCAGTTTGGGGAAGCGAAGACTGTATGAATGTAACCGTGCTTCTTCATAGTATTGACCCAATATTGCACTTTCGATTACATCAGCCGTCAAAGTCAAAGGAAGCAATTGAGCCTCCCCGCTTGCATGGTTCCGAAACAAAACACAGCTAGGAAATAATTTTGAAACTGGCGCCTATGTCCATTTTACTGGAAATAGTGCCTGTATAATATTTTATAAGAAACTTTTGATGTTTCTAAAAGTTTTCATGATTGCGCCGCTAGAGAGCAATAGTGGTGCTAACAAAGAACTTTGCATCTCTAACAGGAAAAACGAAACAATGAAACATAAACTTCAAGCTTTTTTGAACGCACTTGGTTCCACGTTTCGGGCTTGTTAAGATTACTTTTCGCTTGAAAGTTGAACCAAATGCTAAATTTTGTTTATAACTGATAGGTGTGATTGCAATGTTATTATTCATCAAAATGCTTAAAGGAAAAAGCTCACGTCTAAGAATAACTGAAACAAAACTACAAATGTTGGTTTTGGTTTCACTCTTATTCTGAATAGGCTGAATTTTGAAAGCGAATAGCAAACCTAAGAACATAAGAAATTGGCTGCACTGAAAACGTCTGCTTTCCAAGCACCATAAATCCCAATCCAAATTACAGTGCACCAGAAGTAGCCTCATGTATAAATATATTATCGGCACTTATTCTTCTTCTCCCTGTGAGAGAATTTAAGGGCGGAGTAAACAATGCTGCGGATACAGAACTCTTAACAGACAATTTACAGAGATTGCACTTGTTCTGCCATTTTGGATGTTTTCAGGCATTTTAAATGTAAAGCGTAAGATTTGCACATATCACGAATTTTAGTGTTTTCTACACTGAAATGCAGTATAGAGGTTTTCTTTAAACCCATTTTTACTACATTTAATGATGGCATAGTACTTTATGTCGATATTAGCACGTTGTTCTAAGGCACGGATTGATTTGTGTTTAAAGCACCGCATCTTTAAACCATTACACATTCTGAAGTGTTCGCCATCGGTTTCAGCTGTAGGAATGACACTACAGAAATTCTGCTTGAGTATGTGTGCAGAGGGTAAATTGCCACGAACTTCTCCAATGATCTGCTATTGTTCACAAGGACGGAACTTGTATGTACGATAAAATATATTTTAGTGACAGCAATATAACTTCTGCGCTTTGTCGAGAAAGAACTTGTGCAAAGGCTTACCTGGTGGGCGAATGGGAGGAACATAGTTTTTGTTTTCCGGCGCACTGATTCCGTCAGGGGTATTTTCTTTCTGATGCACACTGTTCATTCGTTTGCTATCATACACTGTTGCTGCCAGGATAATTGCTCCTACGATGGAGAGAAAAAACCTGGCACAGAGAAACAAGTTTGCTGAAGAGCTCCCAGAAGAAAGAGACATATTCATTTTTTTATAAAAAATTAAAAAATGTAACATAAAAGCAGAGTAAAACCACAGATATACAGATAAGAGACAAGCTCACTGTAAAACGTTTGGCTGGTTATTTTGCAAAAGGGGTTGCTTCTCCTGCCGTACATAACTTTTTATATCCTTCGTTCCATGTTTTATAAAACTAACGAGATACATCTAGTGTTTATTACGTCTCTAGCTACAAGGTTATTTCTAACAGTTTATTGTCTCTTCTCAAACAATAACTACGAATAATATCTTTGCGTATTTTAGGGGACATAAACCAAATTCAGTACAGTTTATTCGTCCTTTTTTAAGAGATGTGAAACAGCATTTCCGCTGTGGGGTCACAAAAAGATGTGATGGTGATTTGGCGTCAAACATTCTGGGCATATTGCTGCCATACGGTGTGTTACTCTTCTTCAGATAACATAATAATTTTTTTATAAATTAGTAATTACCGCATAAACTTCAGTTCGGACCACTGTTTCCTGTCACCATGCGATTTCGAAGCATGCAGGTTGGCTTTTTGCAATAGTGACTTATTTGTGAGTTACTTTTGGGATAAAACCGTTTAACCTTCTACAAAATACAGTACGCTAGTCTGAACTATACTCGCGCTTGCAGAAAATGTCGCTGTCAGTCTATCGCCAACTGGGATTTATCATATCTATCGTCATCATTGCTAATATTGTTTGCCACTAAAGCATCGCTGAGGATAAAACTTGCCTACAAGAGTCGTCAGCAGTGCAGGTAATAAAACAAGCTAGTGTAGTACAACACCTATTATTGGAAACATTTTTCAAAATTCAAATTTTTACCTTTGTAAGGAGTATCTTCTTCACATAGTTTTCAAGAAGGTTATGGATGCCGAAAACATACACATAGAGTCTCTATTGGCTTTGTAAATTGTACAACTAGCGCATTCAATGAGGCCGTCAAGAGTTTCGCCTTGGAAGATGGAGCTTTACGTGTCACCCTGGGTTACTCAAGTGGCCAAATCAATCATTGTTTCTTCTGCTCTTCCTTGTTTTTTATGGTCGATGTCAAGACTAGCGCGAAGAATTAGTATGTTTCCTATGTTCTTCAGGGAAAAACATTACTGTTCATTGTTTAACAGGGCACAATTACCTGGCGTTCAGTACTACAACTTTCTATTCCCGAAGCCACCCATGGGAGTCCTTTGGGTGTGCAACCTACATTTAACGAATGAACCATAATAATGCTATATTTTGAGCAGTGTTGCTGTCGCACTGATGACAACTGACAATCATCCTACTTTTGACACACGTTTATGCATATACACTAGATTACAGCTAACAACAGAGCAAATCTTCTAAAAATATAGATTTTGTAATTTTACGAGAAGAAAACAACACAGGTAACTAAAATATGTAGTTGCAAGATATTACGTTACAAAGCACAATTATAAATTTGGCGAAAGTGGGCATGTTGCAGATGCCACCATACCGCTGACGCTAAACAGACGCTACTAAGGCAGTGGAGAAAGCTGGGTTTACACGTTCATCGGTACATTGCATAATCAAACTTTGAATGCGCTCGGAAAATGCACGTTGCCACGGAATACTTATTGCCAGGTAGGCGTAGAGAAGCACTAGCCCGCTTGCCGGGAGTCAACCCAACCAGTCAAGCGTGATTTTCCGCAGCGTCTTGTGATTACAGAAAACGTACACTTGGCATCACTTTGAACATGTCGAAAGCACGATCAAACCTTGGTATTTCTTTATAACTGCAGATTGGATGAGCACAATTCGGGGACCTACCCAATCCTTTCTCGCATATGTTAATTGAATAGGTTTAAGCACCACTCATCAAGAAAACAGCGAAGCCATGTGCCACTCTAGGGGACACACGTGGCTGGAATGTTCTCGGCGGCGAGTGTGCACTGCGCTTGAGATGATTCATTGCTTGCATATTCAGAACGTAATGATGCCAAGAGTAAATTACTTCTCTGGTTAGCGATGGAAAGTATACTACAATGCCGCTGATCAAAGTAGGACACAATGAGGATATTGATATACCGCTAAATGACAACACAATGCACTAGGAGTAAGACCTGTAATTAATCCACACCCAAGTGGCACAACGTGCTGAACTTCATCTATCTGATGGTGTTACAAACTGCCACATTTGAAGAAAGCATGTTTTACATTGTTCTGCATGGAGAGAAGTACAGCTTTTAGACCAAGAATTGAATGCAAACTTTGGTACGTGTCGTTAGATGCCATTTCTCTCGAACAGCAAGAGCACATGCGAAACAAAACAGTGTTTGTACAATGTTTCAGCAAATCCGCTCATTTTCAAAGAAAAAAACGCAGGTGCACTAATTTTATGTTCCATAATGTTTGCGCAGCGTCATTCATTGTTACATACGGATTTCTTTTCAATATCGCAACATGATAAAGCGACAGTTTCTCTGGAGGATGAACTCTGACTGCCTTGTTATACGGACTCAAATTAATGCCGGATTTAAACGTGTAAATATGTGGTAATTTTATTGGAGTATATGTTACTTAAATTTGTGTTTAGGGGACTGACCCGCGTAGCTGCAGAGTTGGAGTGCAAAATGTGTATGCAATGCCCAAACTACAACAGCTGCGATAGTGTGGACATTGATGACAGAACCAAAGTAGAGTATCCGCTATTTTTACTCAATACCCCATATTTAAAATTTTGTTTTGAGAGGTAGCATTGAACCAGTCACAAAAAATTACCACATTGTAAAGAGTGTGCCTGCTAGGAGTTGAAGCCGCGAAGACGACGGCGACGAGTTGTTCTTCTGCGTGGAACTTGTAGGAGAGTTCTTGGAACGGCTTCTTTTATAAAATGTTGATTTTAATGAGTGGCTCTTCGTGTGACACCACGTCGTCTTGTGGCTCTATTTGTGTAGGCAAAATATAAGTAAATAAATTTATGTCAAAAAAAATCTCGAAACAAACGTCTGTCGTTGCCCCCAACTTTGCCTGTTGTACTTCTTGCAATGGAACACTGCTGGAGGTGTTGGGTATGTCTAGCTGTTCCACTGGCAGCTGTTCATCCAGCCCCGGCAGGCCTCCACTCATCCACACGCCTATCCATCACAGCCGGCATAGCCTTCTGGGCCTGACGTCTGAATTTGGCCTCATGCCCAGTAACGCTCCGGCGTGTCAAGCTGCTGAAACGCAAACTGTGGAGTCCAACAACTCACAGGTGACTTTCACACAACATCGCGAGCCAACCAGCTTTCTTGTCATTGTATTCCAAGACGTCCATGACTGGCTAGACCAGTAAGGACTAGTCGTTTCGTAAGATCTCAGGAATGCCGCCCAAAAACTAAGAAAATGTCAACTTCTCCTGGAGGATGGTGCCCGTACATGGTTTAAGAACCGTGAAGCGAGACTTCAAACATGAGACGACTTCTGCCACGAGCTACGTGAGGCAATCTGAAATGCAGTTCTTCGGAACCACGCATTGCTACTCCTAAGAAGCCAAACAAAAGTTTGCTGGCAATGTTAACTGCTGACGACTTGGCGCATGTTTTTCGCCATGCCCATATTGATATGACCGAGCTGAGAACCGAGAAAGCTCCCGTACCTTATGCACGGCGTGAATCAGCAAGTCTTTGGTTGGCTCGTACGAAGCCCGCCACAGGCTGTGCTGCAGTTTATAAAAAAGTTACTGCCATCGACCGAGCGCGACGGGATCGCTGCCGCGAATACAACTGACTAGAAAACAAAACGTGGGTGGAGGCCGCCATTCTCTCATCCACCATTAAAATTGGCTTCGTTATGTGATCCTGAGCACTTTCAAGGAAGAACGAAGAAAGCTTACCACGAGTTATTTCCAGCCACAATTGCTACTATCGCTCAAGTAGTCCGCGAAGAGATCTTTTAAGTGATTGTTCTTTCTGAACGCAGCTAAGAAGTTTTACAAGTTAGCTGTGCGAGTGCCCTGGGTAGTCCATCATCTGCACGGCTCGCATTCAAAACGCAACGCAAGCCGCATTCTGAGACATGGACCCGAAAGGAGCCTATATACCAGCCAACGATAAACATGATCGGCTTATAGGGCACCGTAGGCCAAAGACCGGTATGCTACAATTGCGTTGAAACGGGTGAGGTGTACCGTCGCTGCCGATACCGTGAGAATTTATTTACCGTTTTTCGCCCGCTGCTCGCCGCCCTCCTTATTTCGCGAAACACCAACGTGAAATGAAGGCCTACCTAGTGGAAAGGCAAGAACAGTGTGTGAGACAGCGGCCACGCTCGCCCTCGCCAGCTCACTTGATCACTTCGTTCAATCTTCGATGCTTCGAGGTTGCGTCAAGGAGAGGTCTCAAAGTCCCCACCAGGGAAACTAGAGCCGACCACATCTGGAGGCAAAGTTGCGGCCGATGGAAGTTTCTAAGACCCTCTAATGTCACGGTGGTCGGTTGGCGTACGGCAGAAGAATGCGCTGGTGCAGTGGTGAGGGCCGGTTTTTATATCTTAATGGACGGGCAGAAAGTAACTGCTCTGGTTGACACAGGCGCAGATTTTTTGACAATGGACCAAGAAATTGCAGACAAGAAAAGTAAAATTCCATGAACTGAACTAGAGATTTGGTCCGCAGCCGACGACGAAAGGGTGGCGTCGGGCAAGTGTTCCGCGGGAATTTGTATAAATAATTCGAACTGTTTCGGCACTTGCGTCATCTTTCTCTAGTGCTCTAAAGACGTTATCTTCGTAATAGCCTTTCTTCGCGAATATCACACCATTATAAATATCACAGACAATCTAGTCACATCCTCCACCGAATTTACCAGTCGAGAGCTCGAATGCGAACAATGCGCCTCGACCGTGCGTATCGTTGATGAAGACTTCCTTTTGCTACTGAGGTCGCGCGCCTTCGTTTCTATTGAGTGCGAGGTTTTCTGGTGTGGCGGAGGCATAGTTGAAGCAACAAGTGACCTTATGTTTTCCGTGGCGTCTGAATCGCAGAAGAAATGGTGTACGTAAACGATCATTTTACTGAGGTTCTTCTAACGTCAGCAATGAACGGTCGCAAATCTCCACAGGAACCGACGTAGCACGCTTTGAGAACATTGGTGAAAATTCAGGAGATGTAGACTTAGAAGCCTCAAGGGCGCCAGGTAGTGGTGAAATCCACGTCTACGCCATATGCCCTGGTGTACCGGCCACGAAGCAGCAATGCCTGCTGGAGCAATTACAACAGGTTATTGATTTCTTCTCTTGTACAAGCAAGACACGACTGACGAAGCATTGTATCATTGCCGTGGAAAATGGGTGTCCATTTCGCTGAAACCCCTATCGTGTCTCTTCCAAGAAACAAGTTTCCATACACTACCAGAAAAAACAAATGCGGGATGATGATGTGATAAAACCATCGGTAAGTAACTGCACCTCTCCCGTTTTTCTGGTGCGAAAGAAAGATGGTAGCTCGCGCTTCTGTGGGTACTACCAAAACCTAAGCCAAGTCATCAACAGGAAGTGTAGCGGCTACCGCGAATCAATGACTCCCTTGATAGACTGCTCAGCGCACGGTGTTTTTTTCGATAGATCTAAGGAGTGGTTACTGGAAAATTGAGGTCGATGAGGGAAAGCGGGACAAAACGGCATTCGTGATCGTGACACGGGATGGACCTTATCAATTCGAGATTCTCCTTTTTTTGTTTATGCTGAGCTCTAGCCAATTTAAACGGCTCATAAAAACTGTCTTGAGTGGCCTGAAATGGTAAACGTGCCTTGTGTAACTGTATGACGTCATTGCCTTTTTCGACACTTTCAAGGAGCACATAGAAAGACTATGCTTGGTCCTTCAGGCATTGCGTTCTTCCGGACTCACACTCAAGCCGGACAAGTGCAAGTTCGATCACGAGATCTTCAACATTTAAGGCCGCGTCGATTGGCATGAAGGGGTGCGCCACACCGTCACTAAATAGCCGCTCTCGCCAATTTGCCGAAACATACGGGCAAAAAAGGTTACGCCGCTCCTTCAGAGTCTGCTCATATTACCGCTGATTTTTTCCACCCTTTTTTCACATCGCTGTTGCGTAAAAGAGCCTACCCCGATATGATACTCGATTTGCGTAGAACAAAAGCAGCAAACGGCATTTATGGGGTTGAAGCAGCGCATGCAATTACCGTTTTGTTCAGCCCATTTTGAAGAATTCGTCAAACCAATTAACTAAATTAACGCAAGCAATGTAGGATTAGGAGTACCCTTGATGCCAGAACAAGATGGCACCGAACACTTATTGCTTTCCGAAGCAGGACTCTCTTCCTTGTGGAGGCGAACCACTTTTCAACCGAAAAACAAAGTCCTTCCGTTGTATCAGCGGTGCTAAAATTGCGCAATTACGTGCATGCTCTGCCATTCCAAGTTGTAAGCGACTAGCATTCACTATGCAGGTTGTGGAGCCTTACAAAACCCCCGAGACGCCTTGCTTGCTGGAGCTTGATACGTTAGGACTTCGACATGATCCTTGTTCATAAATCTGGACGACACCACTCTCATGAGTACTGTCTCTCCCGAGATCAGGTAACGTCTGCAATGCCGAAGAATACGAAGTTCTGTTAATACGAGCTTTAAACACAACCGCAATGTCCCACATGCAGCGCGAAGTCCCAGAACTGCGACCACTCGTCGTCTTTTTGATGGGACAGACAAGTACCGTTCTGAAAGACTTCACAAGAGGGTTGTTATACTTCTCGTTGGAGAAAAATGCGCTTTTCAAAAGGAACTTACCCACCTTCTAGCCGTACACGCAACGATACGCGATGGCATTTGACAAGAGTTTCATGAAGAACCCTCCGCGACTCATCTGGGCGTCATCACACTTTGGACAGAATCCCGGACAAAAATATTGGCCATGCCTCTCATTCACCATTCAACATTCATTCCGAACGTGCCATGATTGTCACAGAGACAAAACGCCTCTGGGCTGACCTGCCGGTTTGCTTTAACCCGTTCAAATTTCTCAAAACCTTTTCAAAAAGTTGTAATACACCTTTTGCGACCTTTCCCACTTTCATCTTCAAGGAACAAATTCATAGTCGGTGCAACCGACGATCTCCCTGCTACACCCAGACAAGGCTCAGAAGGCGGAAAAGTTGGTCACCCGCGTCATCGATTGTAATCACATACCGCGGAACAGCCTTTGCGTCCCAGCTCATGGAAGCTGCCATGCCGCTCAGCGGGATTTATCACAGGAAGACGACAGCACGCCATCCGCCCACCAACAGTTTGACCTAGCGCATGAATAACAAATAGCGTACATGTTCGAGATTTATGTAGATGTCGAGCATAAAACCTGGGATACCATTCTGCCGTACGTCACTTTCGGATACAACACGGCGCGACAGGCGACCACCTGGTGTACGGTCGCAAAGTGTAGACTAGGTTGGACGCTATGCTATCTCAGTCCGACAGCGACGACCATGTCGGCCCTGAAGCGTTTACACGGCGAGTGGAAGAAGCATGGCACGTTGCCCGCGTGCGCGTAAGAAATCAGGAACGCTATTACTCTAACGGCTACCATCTCCGCCACAGGAACGCGGACATCCAGCATGGTGACCTTGTGTGGGTGTGGAGTCCTGTTCGTCACCGCTGGTTCTCAGAAAAGCCGCTTAGACGACACTTTGGGCCCTGCAAAGTTCTGCATCGGCTGACGGACGTTACGTGTGAAGTCATCCCGGTCAGCACTGTACCAGAAGCACATCCTAAGCTTCATCTTCAAACTGTTCCTGTCATACGCATGAAACCCAACTATTAAGACGATCCGACGTGCCACGCCGTCACAGGAAGGAACTGTGCACATCCTCTACCATTTCCTATCTGTAGCTTCTAACCTGAGCATCGGGATGGTGCCCTTTAGACAGGACGAAAATGTCACCATTGCGTCTGCGTTGTGCCTGAGCCACGGATATGACGACAACGGAATGTTCCTCCACGTGGCGTGAGTAATACAGCTCTTGGAATGACTGGTTCTATAGAAGGCTGATCTGGCTGAGGGGTGGTTCGCGTGAGATCACATCTTTTGGCGGCCCTCTTTGTAGACGCACAAGTTCTCTTAAATAAATTTCCGCTTGTATTTCCCCCAGACATCACATGTTGCACTTGTTGAAACGGAACAATATATTATATTTGGTATGGTGGCGTATAAACGAGTATCTTTTGCAGTTTATTGGAATAGTAAGACGACAAGTGCTGAAGGGAAGAGAGATTGTAGTATGTTTGCTGAGGACAGTGATTTAAAACGTGCGCTGTAGACTTGCATACACGTAGAAATTAAAATTTTACGCATGTACAAACTACGCCAGTACAATGACAATGCAGGGCATCACGTCGGAGCTAAATGTCCTCGTTGCGTGACGATTTCAATACATGCGCTTGTCCAGTGCACGTTGCAAAATAATGTAAACGACTGAAGCAACAGAAATGGAGTTGTGAGAAAAAACATTTCATCATCGTCATCATCATCATCGTCGCCGTCGCCGACGTCGAAGTCATCATCATCCTCAGCCGATCTACGCCCACTACAGGGCGAAGGCCTCTGCCATTATTCTCCAATAACCCCCGTCCTGTAACAAGTGCGACCATTTTATCCCCGGGAACTTCTTGACCTCATCGGCCCATCTGACTTTCTGCCGCCCTCTGCAACGCTTGCCTTCTCAAGGGATCCTCTCTGTTACGCATAATGACCAACGGTTATCTTGCCTTCGCATTGCATGCCTTGCCCATGTCCATTTATTTCTTAATTTCTTCTAGTATGCTCTTTACACGCGTTTGTTCCCTTATCCACTCCGCTGTCTTCTTGCTCCTTAATGTTACACCTACCGTCTTCCGTTCCATTGCTCGCTTAGTCGTCCTCAATTTAGGTTGTACCATATTAGTGAGCCTCCAGGTTTCTGCTTTGTTAGTGAGTACCTTAAGATGCAGCTGTCATACACTGCCTTCTTCAGGGACAATGGTAGGCTGCCATTTATTATCTGAGAGTGCCTGTCGTATGCACTCCACCCCTTTATATTTACAAAGTGGTAAATTGTGCTTTTGCTATCACTATACAATGAGCTGCGCAGAGGTATGCAGTGGAGTTTAAATCAATGTATTTTAATCTTTCACATACGTTCCTTCTATGTGTGAGGCTACGTGGGACAAATACAGAAGAAATGCTGTCACTTACGTAACCACGATAGCTCGCCAATCCTCGGAGAAAGGTGCTATCGGGCGCTGGCATGTCGTAGACGTGACGTTGGCCGAGCACCCTGACTCTTGTAGGTCTGAAAAATAGAAGAGGTGTGGGTCTAACCCCCGCTGTCTAATTTCGCAAACTTACTCTTGGCAGACTGCTTCAAATTCAATTCCAACTCTAACGCAGGCGTTTTTTTATATGTTGCCCTGTTGCATCATCTAGCTTGTCCCGAATTGCTACCCCTTAACAGAAACATGTCAAAGAGATGTGAAGCCGAAAATATAGTCATCTATAGTTACCTGTATTAAACTGACGCTTCAACGATGTGCTGTACAATATACCGCATTAATTGGCTACAGCTGAATTTGATTTCTTGACTCCGGCGCGGCATCTTGGAGATACTAAACAGGTCGCCCGAAGAGAGACGAAGCAGATTGATGAGACACCACGTTGAATTTCTCTGCCTCACCCTATCTCTCATGTCAACGCCATTTGACAATCTTCGCTGGTCGCCGCTTTCTCGCCATTTTGTTTCGACACCCGAACATGTGCAACACACGGCCAAAAAGCAGAAAAACCTGAACAAGCATGTCAGCCACCGGTCGCTTGCTTACCTTCACACATCTGCGTTTTGAATGTTGTGCACGTTTAGTGCAGAGTGGAAAAGAGTAAATCTATGTCAATTTGTTCATTTTGCGGATTAAGTGTAGAGGAAGTCTGGGTCTCAAGTGTACAACTTCATCACTTTTACGTTGCCTGTAAACGTTAGCAGTGTGGGACATTTGTTTTATTTGTCTCGTCGCGTTCTCATTCGTCGTAGGCTTGACATTTGCAGACTAGTCTTTGCAGTCACCGCAGGCAACTATGGTCAGTATGCTTTTGGAAAGGTCTGTAACATGTCGGCTACGTTTATTGGAGGTATTTGACCATTGTGTTTGATTCAATAGTGACAGTGTATTTTCTGCTAATTTCGACAAAACCTGACAATTACAATCTGACGATAATTCTACAATCTGATGAGAACGCAATCGAAGAGGGGGGGCGGCAGGGGGTCTCTGTAGGTTTTGCTACAAGCTTGAAAAAGAGGCCGATATCTTTGAAGCCAGCAAAATCTGGACTTACGAGGGATAATGTATGTGAACATCTCTCTACGACCACATGTAAATCTCGTGGGGGAAAACAATTTCCTGGAAATATTTTTCTGACAAGCCTACTGCAGTTGCACTAATTTCTGTAAATTTCTCGCCTAACAGAACATTCTCCCATCAGATAGGAGTCATTGCAGCGATTGTTTTTTTCCGCCAGAAACAACAAATTTATACGGCGTAGACAGAAAGTATTCTCATTGGAGCTTTTCAATATTTTTTTCAGCTGTGTGTGCAGGAGCATAATTATAGTCGGCATACTCATTAAATATATATTTTAAATGCTTTCTCAGTCTTGGCATGTTCATCGTATTAAACATTCGACCCTCAGAATTGCCAGTGACCTTTCTGTCCACTTTAGCATGACGTCTGTCTAGTTCGTCGCAGATAATAACATTCGCAAAGAAGAACACTGCGAAATTCACAAACCTAAAATGGTCATCTTACGTCCAATGAAAGCAGGCATTCAAAGTCTACCCCGAAATAAAAGTCTTTTGGGTGTTTTTTTGTTTTATAAAAAAATGCATTGATCCAATACCACATAAAAAAAGAAACTGAGATAAATTCTCTTCGGTGAACAAAGTGGGACTGCCAGAATTCCCGCCGTAAAATTTAGAAGTGGCAGGAGCATTTTGCATCCTTTCTCATCGAAGTACCATTTATTTTCATAATGCCCACCAAAGTTGCTATGTTTGCATATGAAGTTGGGCTACATAATAAGAGCTCCGAGAAAAAGTTATTCTGCATTGCTCGAAGTGCCATAACTCTAAAGCACATATAAATATAATGATGGCTCTGCCTGAATTCGCTTGTTTCAGAGGATTTCAACAGAACTGTTTAGGTAAGTTGTGTTAGCTCAGTGCCGATTCTTGAAAAGAGTGTATTCGATTAAAGCAGTATTAAAAATATCTTGTAGAATTGAAGGGAACAACGTTTTCAAATGCCGGTGGCCTAATGAATGTGTTAATACTGGAGCCATCAATCTAAGAAATGTCCGTGCGTGGAATGTCAGAAATGTAGTGTGTTCATTGCTTCGGTGTGACAGCTTTGACAGAACGCACCCTGCATTAAAATGCTCCAAGATGTTTTTGACCTCCTGGAGATTTTTTCATGCTTTGAAATTCTACACTTCAACCTTTTGGACTTTTCCCTCCGGCGTACGCGAGCTTTACGTGTTTAAATTCAAATAAGGCTCTCCGGGTTCTACGACGAACGCCTCAGCTAATGAGACGCTCTGGCCGAGCCTTTTCACTCAGCGTGCTTTAAAATGGGGTTTGGGTTAATTCACTGCAAATAAATCCTGCTTGGAAAAAAATTCTTACCAAATTATGCGTAAGACAGTTTTGTCATTGTATTAACCAAGGAAGCGTTTGTATTACCACTGCACCGGCTGATGAAACGCATGGCACATGTTCGTTTTTATGTTACATCACTCGTGCTACATATTAAAAGATCGTCAAAAGAATGTATTTCGCGTCTTCCTCAACTAGCGTGTTTCCCGCAATATCAAGAGGCTTCGAAAGTCGGCTGCGACGTGTTTTCCCGAAACCAGACTTAAGTTATTCAGCCTTCTACGATTGTCTACAATACACGCTGGCACTCCAGGCTGCAATTTTTGTCTGAAAATATTTTTATTAATTAAACTGACTGATCGCTGCCCAAGCAGAAATATCTCAACTATGTACGAGCTGCGGCAGCCAAATTGTGAACATTCCAATTGCCCTGTGAAGCATGAAGGACGCATTACAAAGGAACTAAAGAAATGCGTGGAAAGAAGTAGTTAAACACACTGTGTGGGTACACCCAGATCTTTTTCTGAAGCACGAAAGCACGGAACATTTTTTTCCACATTATACTTTCTTACATCCCACATTTTACGATGTCCGTTTCACAACCCTACAAGAGTGCACGTTCGCAAGGGGCTCTCTCATGAGAGTGTACCACGGGTACAAAACCCGAAACGAAACCAGTGGACTATGCGGGAGACAGGTAGTATTGTTAAATGGGAAAATATCGGACATGTAACGTGAGCGTATTTGAGTAGCATATCGTCTCTAATTTGGCATAATTTTATTTGTATGATTTGTATGACATTGTGGTATCCCGCATATGTAACTGTGACGTCGTTGACTTTATAAGAAGAGAAGCTTATGCCCGCACTTTTTTTGGATGATGCTTAATGCAGCGACTTGTTCTGTAGGTGTATATGAGGCTGCCCGGTGTCGTCCCGTTTTTGTGCTTTGAAGTTGGTGATGCAGTCGTGTGCTTTATTAAGAAAAACTCGCGTAAGCAAGCAAGAATTCAAATTGGGGGATCATCTTACACAGTGCTGCAATTTTCCCGACGTCGTCTTCGTTGCACGTAGAAGGCACACACACTGCAAACGTAAGTTGGACACCTCGAAGTTGGTCACAAAATGCCGTCATTTGGGTCTGGAAAAGTAAAAAAATGAAACACAATACTCAAGACCATGGTTAGAGCTGTTGGCCACTTTTGTACACATCTATTTAAAGTGTAAAACTACCCGCGTAATAACAGGAACCATACTTTATCACGAAACTCTACATACACAAGCCTTTTATTTGCTGAGTGGAGCCGTCCAGTTGTATCTGAACATGTTCGGTTGCTTAGTTGGTCAATTTGTTTTAAACCCTATTGATTGCAATCAGTCAATCCCAGGGATGTATAAATTGATACATACTATCATCACCACCGTCAGCCTATTCAGCCTAACTACAAAACGAAAGCCTCTTCCCGGGCAACTTGACTTGTCCTGCGGTGTTCGACTTGGTTTCCCGGCTCATAGTTGTTGAACTGGAACCGAACCGAAAACCGAACAGAAAACCAGAAGTGAACCGGTATTTTTGTTGGAGCAAAACCTGAACAGGAGTTCTCATTTTTTGATCACGCCGAATAGGAAGCCGAACTGAACCTAAAAAAGAAATAATGGTTACCGGTTTATGCCAAAACGGTTCGAACCTCCGTTGTTGATATTGCGCAGTGAATGCAATCCAGGTCTTTTTTCTTTCAAGTACCATCAACTTTGTACCCGCTCGCGCACTTTCCCTCCAGGCAATTGAACAGTATCACGCTCTATGTAACCCCAGGGGAAATAAATGAGCACAAATGTAGCAATGGTCTATTGCTGCTGGAAGCGCGAGCGTAGTGCAAGCTGACCAAACAAAATGTCATTCTCGCCAGCTTGTAGTGCATATAAAACAACTTTTCTCTACCCTAGCTGCCACTTTATTGGAGCAACCAGGCTGCAGGAGTGCTCCACTGGGCAAAATTGAAAGCCTACACCCGATGTGTGCAAACATTTTTCATTTTCATATTTCGTTTAAAAGGTCGGACAGCTGCAAATTGCTAATACTTGACAAGTGTAACCGCAGCAGCTGCTCAGTGGCTAAGCCGTTTGCTGCTGACCACAAGCGGCCTCGATCTCCCTTCCCCATGACCATTTTTCTGAAGTAGATGGAAATCGAGAACGTCGGTGTATCGAGATTTTGATCCACAATTATTATCAGCAGCTGGTTAAAATATGTCTTCCTGCCTTCAACGTAAACTGCGCCTCAGAGCAGAAATATAGCACAAGGCATGAAATTAGCCAGTTTTCTTTGTGTTTACATGAAAAACAACAAAAAAGAAAAGGCGAATCACATTGTTTTAAAATATTACCAAAAATTAAGTAAAACGTCATATCCAAAAAAAGCACGAAAACGTGGATATTGCTCTATACTTTTCTTTTCCCTGCCTTCCACAACCAAACCTGTTATCAATACGAAGGAATTCAATTCTGTGGTCAGTTGTTGAGGACAGTACAGTGGACAAGTTTTGCTTTTTACAGATCATAAAAACAACAGATATGTCAGAAAAAACTGTTAAGGTGCCCACTTATTTCTTTGGCAAGAAACTCCACCCCTCGACCTTGTCTTGGAGACAGAAAAATTAATAAAGCAGAATACACGTGCACAAAGGAGGGCCGGTACCTCACACTGTCCCATTTGCCGAGTGGTCATCTTTTCCGCTTGTTCTAGAGTTTTGTCTCTTTCAAGTTTGCTTTTTTTCGAAGGTGCATTTGTATTGACTGCCCAACTCGTTACATCACTTCTACTGCTACTCGTTCTCAGGGGAGTACTGCTGTAGACGAAATAAAAAGCGTCTACCCAAAAAGTTCCATCTCATGCTCTGCGCGTCAAATTTCCCGTTAATTTTGTAACAGCATAATCTGTTGTAAAATTCAGAAATGTAGCACACGGAACGATGGCCGGGTGTCAGGCGATACGATGGCATACTGATTGTAATGCACACATGCAGTACTGCTATCGCAAAAGGAATTGCAGTGGTCAGAGCAGTATTGGCGTGACTAAGCGTTAATTAAAACTTACTTTTACAAAGGTGTGTCTCGCACGTGCAATCAGGTGACAGTTAACAAACATTTTCATGGTTACGAAATAATATCATTCATTGGTAGTATTTACGTGCATGTTGTAAGATTTGTCAGTTTTGTTACAAATATAAAAAGGTACGAAATGGATATTAAGCAGTTCATTTGAACGCACCGGTACACAGGCCTAAATTTAGGGCTTCAAGGTTAGCGTGATGGGCACAGGAAACAAAAAGCACAGGAAAAAAAAAAACCTAAACAAATACCCACGAAAGTGGAGGGGAAAATCGCCCGCCGGTAGTGTAGTTGTTATCGCACCAGACCGGTATTCTGGAGGTCGTGGGTTCCGATCCCACCTGGCGGGCATTTTTTCTCCACTTTCTTTCTTTCCAAATTCTTTATCTGTTTCAATGACCTACCACATCCTCTGCTTTCCGAGGTTTTTTTCACGGCCAACTCTTATTACTGTCTTGTTTTCAACGAGCCCCTGATTTCCTATTCTTATTCGGTATATATATATATATATATATATATATATATATACATGGCGATCAAAGTTATGTCGAGAAGTTTTTGTAAAAAATAGGCGCTTACATTTACGTGAAGACCAACTCTAAAGCGCTAAGTTGGGCGAGTTGGTTACTGTATACTAAGGAATTCATCGTACTACCGAACATTTGGACAGGGACACAGCTAAAGAGAAGACGAAACACACGCTAAAACTTAAACTCAGTTTATGCCATATAAACAGGAAAACAGCAATAAGTACATGAAAAACGAATGGGTTATCGTAAAAACCTAATGAAACACTATCACTCAATAAGGGTAGCGTCCTGGGCACTTTGGTACTCCATTGTTAAATAAAATGATTGCGTTAAAAAGGGACATGGACGGAGTAAGGACAGACACACACGGCGCCACTTATAGATAGGGCATCAAGTAAATGGAGCTTTCATAGCTCCCTGGTACCACATTAGTATAACCAATTATACCCAATTGCAACAGTACAACAACAGGCCAACCGGCAAAGAGAATTTTTTCCACCCGAAGGTGGAGAGAAATTAACCGGCAAAGTTCTCTTGCGACCCAATGCCAGGGGACGGGCCCCGAGGGACCCCCCTTGTCCCCCCTAGGAAGAAGCCGGATGGGGTAGGTTGCTGGGAACGGGAATTTGGGCATCGCGATGGGTTATGGGGAAAATGATGGGAATGGGGGGAGCAATTTCACTCCGATCCAGTTGTCTGACTCTTTTTAAAGACTGATTGCTCAGCGAGGGCATCAGACAGTGCCAATTGCCAAATCTGCGGTCCCTGGACGGGTAACCGCTCACTCATAGGGTCCGATAACTGGGCCCCAACCGTCGGAGACAGCAAGTACCCTATTTGGGGGCGACGGCCACCCCCCCCCCCCCGACCTCCAGCTCCGAGGCCGATGTGTACTAACGTCCTCGATCAACGGCCCCGCACCAGGTACTAAAGAATCACCAGTGAAGCTTTCCACTATACACGAGTACTTGCAACCCCTGCTTTTCATGGTCTCCGGACACCGGAAGTTTGTATGCGCACGAAACCTCAACGGCCCGTTCGCAAGGTACCTTAAGCAGGTTAAGGGCCTATTCTTATGTCCTCCTCTTTGCCTACTCTGTCGCTCATAGGAACAAGAGTCTTCGGGCATTGCCTTGCATATGGCAGAGGAGATATGCGCCGTGTGTGTCTGTCCTCACTCCTTCCGCGTCCCTTTTAGCGCAATCATTTTATTTAACTATCACTCATATCACAGGCGACATTACAGCGCTGGTTCATATCACATTGCGGAAATTTAACAGGCACGTGCAAATAGCATTCATCCTTCGCCCACACTCAACCACCTTCCCCTTTCCAGCATAGAATACAGGCTAGCTTGCTGGAGCAAGCGCTCAGACTGAAAGCGGCAGCTTTTCCACCTGAAATGGTGGCCTCTGTAGTAGAGAACCTTGTGAAGGATCTCAAAACAGACCACGTGGCTGGTTTTTAATGCCAAAGGCAGAGAGTTCCTGTGGTAGCCTTGCCTTACGTACACCAAGTGTCCCACCGCCTGAAAAAGGTAGGTGAGAAATGTGGTGTACAGGCGGTTTTTTCGGCACCTGAGAGGCTGTGAAATATGGTGCGTAGGGTTAATAACCCCGGCTCTGAGCCCACCTGTGCCGTGGAGCATACAAGCAGGTTTGTGGATTTCGCGACGGGGGTGGTCTACAGGATCCCCCTGTCGTGCAAAAAGTGGTACATTGGCGAAACAGGCTGGTGCATCAATGTGAGGCTGAAAGAGCTCCCGGCGGCTGTCAATGCGCAGATGGGGGCTGGCCTCCTGGCTGATCATTGCCGTAGGTGTAAGGGGTGCACACCAGATTTCTGTGGTACGCGCATCATGTATATGTCATCCTCCCAAACCGAACGAGAAATTGTGGAAGCCTATATATATATATATATATATATATATATATATATATATATATATATATATATATATATATTTATATATGCATATAGCGAATTAGAATAGGAAATGAGGGGCTCGTTGAAAAAGACAGAAATAAAGTTTGCCAGTCAAGAAAATCTCGGAAAACAGAGGTGAGGATATGGTAGGTAATTGAAACAGATAAAGAATTTGGAAATAAAGAAAGTGGGGAAAAAATGCCCGCCGGGTGGGATCCGGACCCGCGACCCACGACCTATTCTGATTCGCTATATGCATATCGAGGGACTCTGTTCTGGCAGTCTTGGTGCCATAGGAAGCATACGACGTTTGAACGCTGGTCGACCACTCTCGACAAGTCGTAGACACTCGAGTCACGGCCCGGGGGTAAAAAAAGAAGGTCCTCTTCAACCCGAAAAGTCGGAGTGGCTCTGGCTACCACCCCCAAGCACAGGAAAAATTTACATTGACATAAATACCCCAGAAAGTGGAGGGAAAAATAGCCCCGCAGCTTGCGTAGTGGGTATTCTGAGCAGTATTCTGGTGGTCATGGGTTCGGATCCCACGTGGCGGGCATTTTTTCCCCACTTTCTTTCCAAATTCTTTATCTGTTTCAATTACCTACGACAACCTCCCCTTTGTTTTCCGAGGTTTTCTTGACTGCCAAACTTTATTTCTGCCTTATATATATACACACATATATAAATAAATATATAAATATTGTTACGGCATCAAAGAAGAAGAAGACAGCAGTGGCGTGTAGAGTCACGCACAAGCATCTGCGACCACGACGAAGCTTGGAGGCGTACGCTGCCTGGCTTGCATTTTCCAACATTGTTCATCTGCGTCACTATCCTCACCGCGCTGCAGCTTCGACCGGGGGGTAATGTCACGGGACACCTAGGCGGCCAATGCCCTATACTGCAACGGCTCATCACAGAAGACAACGAAAACGACGAAGTGGCTGAGTCCATGGCCGCGTTATAAATGGTGTAAATAGATAGTTCCTCATCCTTCATCCATTGTTCGAACCATTAGCGGTGCCGCCACGTTACAATTAATATATATAAACATATATATACATATATATATATATATATATACACAAAATAGAAGTACGCTCTTCGGAGACTTTATTTCCAACGTTTCGACCTGAGACAGGTCTTCCTCAGGAATGAACGCTTTGGGTAAAATCGTACGGACTCAGAGTGGGGGCGGCGCCCCGAAACACAAGCCACATGGGAAACAAACACACAAATGACCACACACAGCATACAGAGCTTATTCTGCCAAAGGCAGGCGAAAAAGAGCCTTAAAAAATAATATTAATAAAGAAGGCGAAAGGAAGAGGGAGGAACGAGGTGGCAAGGAGGAGGCAAGAAAGAGGCAAGGAGGAACACGCTGCATGAACGCGGGTGGTGGGGATAACAGGAAATGCGACGAGTTCACGGGCGGCGAAAGGCCCAAAAACATCCGGTGTCTTCGGGAGGGAAAAACTACAAAGCACACGCCGCCACAAGCAGTGAGTTTACATGCGCGTCACCGGTAACAAGGATTAACTACTGACCGTCTTTAGCGGCATGGTCAAGAATGCAAGCGGGGCCAATTACTGCATCTGAAGCGCAGGCAGCCTCCACGACTTTGGGGGGTCCCACAAAAGCCAATGGGGGAGCCCATTTGAGGCGTCCCCTTCTCCGCCTACGCCTCCATTTGTACACGGCGTCGCGTCGTGTCGCGCCAGGTCAATGTACGGCCTGTTAACTGTTAGTACTCGGCTGTCGCCGGCACGCGTGGAGCCCTGGGCCCAATCCAGGAAAATATGTCGGAGCGCGGCAATTTAAAAAAAAAACATGAAAACAAGAAGAGAGAGGCGACCGTCGGTATGTGCCGTGCCTCTTGGGCAACCAAAGAAAAAGAAAAAAGAAAAAGAAAATGACGGAAACAATGAAAAAGAGAAACAAAGCAAAACATGAGTGGAAAGACAGGAAGGACGCGTGCACTCCGTGAACACCAGCATTGGGGATCACAATGTGATTACAAAACACGCGAGGCATAAGCCACAACAGGCAGCAAAATAAAATACTTCTTACACGCTCGGTTGGAACTAAAAGCTTCAACATTCCGTTTTACATTTCTCAAGGACAAAATGGGTATGACATATGGTGACATAAACAGGCAATGGGTACCATCTGGTTATTAATGAGGCATGTTATGCTTGCCGAGCGTTGACACAAGGAAATGAGAGAAAATATAAAAATAAAAATAGCGGGGACCGGAAGAGAAGTGTTGGTAGGGGGTCGGGAGCGGACGAGATAATTGTAGTGACTGCGGAACATAATGGTAGTTTGTTGGTGTTACAATGTACAACCTCACACCTGGAGCAACAGGCTGCCTGTAAACCTCAGGCCGTGCAATTCCCTGCGCGGGAAGGGCCGATAGCAAAAGGAAAACAAAACTACAAGGTCTCGTATGTCCCGGGGTCACTATGCTTCAATGGTCATGCAGCGTACGAATTACAGTCATAGTCCCAGGACTCTCATTAAGACCCCCCTTCAGAGTATTAAATTTGTAGATTAAGTAAGACTCACATTGTTCTCGCTCCCTACAGCTAGAAAAACTGCTCTGTAGAAGCGTGACTTTAATGTCATCGAAAGAGAATATATGTCATATATAATATATATATATATATATATATATATATATATATATATACACACACATATATATATCCAGAATATGTACCATGGGTGGGGGCTGGGCAAGGGGCGGAGAGTTTGTACAGTGGGATTATGGTTGGGCTAGGGCAAGGACTGTGAGCTTCAAATCATTGCAATTTTTTTCTGAGGACTTTACCTTGCTCAATGTTACGTTATCGTGACGTGTGAAAGCTCCGCTGACTGCCTCGAGGGCCTTCTTCCCAAAGCTGCCTGAGCCTCCACTTTTCAGAGGACCACGTTTGTTGGCAATATGAGCCACACAGTAATAAGCCAATTCTTCCATTTTCATCCGGTCACTCTAAGCTGCTGAAAAGGGGTATTGTAATGATATGCTAACTCAATGCCCTAACCAGATCATACTCCCACAGGATGCGAGGTAGCATCCAATTACAGGGAGAACGCTTGCACAGCTCTGACTAGCCAGTTGATGTGGTTACATCTGTGGATGAGCGTATCTTGAGGGTGTTCAAATAAAACCGCTGCCAGAGCGAGAGTGAGGCCAGGGCCATGCCAGAAAAAACAAAGAGAAAGGTCGTGGAGATTCCCTACATACATGATGAAGCCCATAGGCTAAAGAAAATAGGGAATGCCGCTGATATGAAAGTAGTTTTTTCAGCCCCTCGCAAACTGGTGGCCCTTCGCAAAAAGAGCTACCTCCAGAAACAGGAACCCCGAAAGTGCTCCATCAAGCACAAAACGAAGATAGTCGCATGGACAGCGTCGTTAGTCTATGAGATTCTGTGGTCATGCGGCAAAAAGTACGTGGGCCAGACGGACAGGTGTCTGAACACAAGGTTCAGAGAACACTGTAATAGCGTCCACAAAAGTGTTAGAGGGCACTTAGGCATACACTGCCGAGACGGCAAGGGCACCACCAAGAAATGCACTTCAAAATTTGACGAACGCCAGGTCATTCAGAATCATCGTGACCAGTTGTCAAGGGAAATTGTGGAGGCTGCAGAAATAGGTAGGCTAGGCGAACATTGTGTCAGCGCTTCTTCAATACCCCAGTCCACAAATAAACTTGAATATCTACACTTTCAAAACGGAGCAACCTAGCTTGCCATGTCAATGTACACACACGTGCTGAGTGCGGGCGGGCTGATAATCATATTGGCGTCTGTTTTGAATGTCATGTTTCGGGCACATTTGATATAGAATAACTATCGCGTCGAATGTTGTATTGTAGGTGTATGCTTTCGTGTATATAAATAAAGCTGATTTCTGTAATAAAAGTTCAGTTGGAAGTCAGCGCTCGTCCTGTGTGCCTAAGCCCAAGTCTTTGTTTCTACTTCGCTGTATTGTTAAGAAGAATTTCTCCATTTGAGCAATCAACAGTAGCACCAAACTCTTTGAGGAATTCAATGGCCCATATGGCATCGCGTGTGGTACGAGGAAGCACAGTGAATTCTGTCTTGAACACCTTTCCATCGAGATGCACAACTGCTAAACTAGTCCCAAGCGGACACAAGACTTCCCCTCCATATCCAAGAAATGTAACCGGTTGATGCCATTGGAACGTCACCCCTCGGCATAAACGCTGTTTGAATCATAAACTCATAACCGAAACCGTATACCCACTGTCCACTATAGCGCTTACGGGAATCCCATCAATTATAACTTCCACTTTGTTCTTTAACATTAAGAGAGGCAGAGGTATTTCCGAAAAAGTCTGTCCCGCTACCTCACCCCCATCGGCCGTGCCAGCTAGTTTCACGGCAGGGGCGAGTGACGTCGTGAAGTGGGGGACCGCCGTACGCGCTGATTCGGGGGTGCGACACTCCTCTGAGAGGCCGGAGAGTTGTTGCGACATGATTGTTGGAATGCGTCCTCTGCAGGAGGAAGTGCTGACTGCGGATGTCCGTAGCCCCCAAATTCACGAGGGTAGGTAGTGTGTGAGAACACGAGCCGTTGTTCGAATCTCGCTGTTTGGCGGCGGCGAAAGAAATAACGGGCAATGTGTCCAATCAATCCGCAAAAAATAGCAGACCGGAGGTTCTCTCCAAATTTCGGACTGTCCCTGTCAGTACGCGAGGGTAGGGCGTTCGACATAGCTTGGGTACTGGGACGGGTATGAAGGGTTGAGGTGCTCATTACGGCTCCTACTATCCCGGTCGACGTGAGGTGCCAGCTCCCGTGGATCCCCGAGCATCAACGAAAGAAAACGGGTGTTCCTGGTTGGGAAAGCGTTGAAGGGCTCTTCTGTATTGCACAGCCATCGCGCAAGTCATCAGGCAGCTGAGTCAACTCTGTGTGCCGTACCAGTTCTTCTCACACGATATGACGCACAATCTCAGCGACGTCGCATGACGCGGCCACATCAACTGCCGTGGCCGTGGTGACATTTCCAAGACGTCCAAACTTGGTCGTAACGCACGGCATCATCAAAGCTTCAAACGTCCTGCTCTGCTGGAGAACATTGGCCTTAGTGTTGAGCTGATTTTTGTTTATCACAAAGTTGTAAACATCTTTGGCGATCCCTTTAGGAAGGTGACCCTTCATCAGACCCTTCTTCATCAGACATCGCCGAATTTACGATCCGGCAGATCTGGAGCACGCCTTCAATGTATGCCGCACGTGTTTCCCCCAGGAGTTGAACTTGTTGTAGTAAAGTCTGTCCGGCTTTTTTTTCTTTTTCACTGCAGAAGAACCAAAACGGTGCCAAATGATCGTTACAAAACGGTCAAAACTGGTGAAGGTTGCTACAATTTTTTCAAAAAAACCAATGCTGTGTGAGTCTGGGAAAACGAAATATTGCTGACCTGCATGGTCGCATCCCATCGTTTGTATCGGCCTACTCGTTCGTAGTGCCATAGCCAATTGTCGACATCCTCACCGGATTCGCCAGAGAAGTCGCGGTCTCTGGCGGATGTTGCAAGGTGGTCAGTGGAGCCATGCGCTGAGCTGTTTCGTTGGGCATGTCCGGGCAGTGATGGTGGTAGACCAGGGACTCGCCGGCTCCGGCAAACAACCTGGGTGTGCTGAGGATACGTCGTGGCGTACCCAGCACCTCCATAACAATTGTTACGTGCGGGGAATGACGGTATATTGCAAAGTAAACAAGGGGTAGCTCAGTGAGTCCTACTTCAGCAGCGAACGCTAGCAACCATCTCTTAATCTCCCTTGCCGGCATGTTTCTATAAATTCGTTGGTCAATTCCTTGGGTCGCTTGACAGGGCGGACCATGAGTAGACATAGTAACAATATATATATATATATATATATATATATGCCCCTGACTGAAAGCAAAAAAAGAAGAGGCGGAGAGCACGTTCCCGTGGAGAATACACATGGCGTATAGAGATTCGGACGTGGGTTTACTACAAGTGGCGAAGTCGGCAGGACCGTTTTTCGTTCTCACTCGGAGTAATTAACGTAAGCAAAAACACCTCCGGTGTTCTCTGGTGGACCTCTGGAGGCCGACTGGGAAAACTCGGAGCCGCTAGCGTTCCGCATCCCTTTGTTGCCGTCGAGTAGGGCACCAAAGTCTTTGTGACATCTCCAATGGGTGTCTTGGTTGGCCAAGCTTTTTGCTGTTTGCAGCTCACTTAACTCCAGGGATTCTTGTTGGCCTTCCGTCGAACTGCTCTTGAACGACGGTGGTGGCCAGCTCTTCGGAGACGCATTCTGCAGAGCTGCCTGAGTCGAAGAAGGCTCGCTCACGATGATGGCTTGTGTCGGCGTCGAGGCCTGGCCGGTCATCTTCCCTTGTAATGAACAAATGTCCGAGCCTCAGGACACCATGTTTATTCTCCAAGAACGAGCTCTGCGCTTCTAATTGTTTCTCTTCCATTCAGCCGCCGCCATCTTCTCTTTGGTGGCAGATTGGCTGCTGGACTCACTCGGAGATTTTCCTCGACAAAGCTTCGCGTCTTCACACTCGGCCGGACGGCGATATGGCGCACCGATGAAATGTTTTGGTTTGCTCCTCACTCTTGATTGAAGGTCTACATAAAAGTCGGTATACGAACGGCGGAAGAGGAGGTTGCATGTCTGTGCTCGGTAGAACTCTTTCGCATTTCGCTTGGTGTCTTCCTTTCTAGCTAGCGCTGTGGTTTCTATCGTTGACGAGTAAGGCCCTGCGTCTTCCGGCACGATCATGTTCTGTACGCCCAAGAGGTGCGCCATGCAGCTCGCTTGGTCGGCTTTTCGTTTACTAAGTGACTCCCTCGTTCCTTCTCCGTTTTTACCTTCTCAAAGTTTCTCGTCTGCTTCGAAAAGTGTCGCCAGAACGTGATGGTCGAATGGAAGTGCTACCTTGTATCCTTTGCTCTCGGCTGGGCCCGTTTCAACATTTGATGATACTTCGTTGCTGGCCCCGGACTGAATTGTAACCATGGCAGCTTCATTAGCGGATACGTCTGCCACTTTAGCAAACAAGTTGCGTGAGATGTTTGTTTCTAAGACCTTCAGATGTTCTAGTTGAATGTCGTCGAACTGCTGCAAGCTGCCCTCGGTTAGCTTCGGGGTGGATATTTTCTTCAACCCCGCTCTTGAAGAATATAGCTATCAAGGCCACCACTGAATCTCGCTGACCTTCCGGAGAGCCATGGTCAAAAGAGGCGAGTGGGTGCCTCTCAAGAGACACCAACTGCTTTGGTCCTGCGAACGTTGAAGGCGGCTCGCCTACGAACGGGGGGCGGGACGCCGTGGAGGAAGCCTTCATCCAGGTGCGGGTCTGGCATAAGGCTCGGTCTTCAAAGGCTGTCGGGGCCACCTCGCCCATTGCCTCGTCACCCCTACGTGGCACATTAATCAATTCGGGACGAGGGTGACACGTTTCAGTCAGGGTCTGCACCATGCCTTCAAGGTGAGACCCCTACCTCGGCCGAGTCGCACTGTGCTAGAATTCCGCAGCCAGGCAGATGAACGCTTGAGGGCTCTCTTCTTGCGGCCTCGCGGTAAGGGCTGGAGCATGTGCAGGGTCGGCCCGGCCGTCAATCACATACTGCCACGCAAAAGGAGACACCTGAAGTGAAGTCACAGTCTTTCAGCAGCCGCAGCTTTTCGTAGATGTATGTCATGAAGTTTTTGGTAGGGCTTTGTCGACTAGAAGGCATTTTCATGAAGCGAGCGTCATAACAGGCAGTCCACTTACCGAATGCAGTGAGTAATGCGCGAGTCCAGCTTTCCCATTACAAATGGTTGTGGCCTTCGTAAATTTGCTATGCTCGAGCAGCATCACGCAGACGTCCTTATGCAAATACCCGCATCGTGCTGTCGTACCAGGCGTGGTGGGCTGCAAGTGCGTCGATTAGCTTTGCCTAACAAACAGCATCGTCCTGGAATCCCACGGATGCAAACGAGGTTCAGAACTGCAACAGCTACGTCGGCGAAGTAGGCTTCCGAAAGCGCCATCAGGAAACGTGCGCGAGGGCCAACGACATCGTTTGAATGAGGAGCAGTGCCACCAACAAGTCGGCGCTTTTCCGGCCGCCATAAAAATGTCATCCGGAGCAGCGGCCGGATGTGTTGACTCTGGGCCATCCCCTCGAGTAAACAAACCGAAGACCGATCGTACCACTTGGTGAACATTACAACAATTGATAAACCTAGTGGCTCACCTGGAAGTGTTTTTGAAGCTTCCAGTCATGGACAAGCCACCGTTTTTGCTGCGCTCGATGAGCTTCAGATTGAAAACTTACCGGTAGAAGCTAGGGACGAGGTAGCGTCAGGCATCTTAATGGATAATGAGAAGCTCTAAGGACACAAGGAGGCAATCGTCGCAGACAAGGACTCTAACTGACCATCCTCGAAGCATACAGCGGCAAAACGGAAGGCAAGAACACCAGAGAAAAGGTGGAATCATCCAGCAAGGACAAACCTGAAAAGAATATTAGCCGCGGTAAAAAGCCGCCGAGCATGATTATTCCGAAAGCCGCTTTTGCATTCTTTGCAACAAAAGAAAGCATTTCTCTTGCACAAGCTAGAAAGGACGACATTACCAACGAACCATGAGATCCACCCACCGAGAAATTATGCACAACGACCCTAGTGTCAAAGTGAAGGACCCACGCCAAGAGCTCGTTGGTGCTTGCCATGGCAGTGTGGCCACGTGTAAAGGCACGAAGCTTTGCGAAAGAAAAGCTCCAAGCGTTGTAGGCGGTCAATCCACCATCAGAGCGACGACGACGGCGGCCGAATGGAAGCGGAAGACGAAAAAACGGAGAGCTCTTTCTGGACGAATAAACATGAAAGCTTGAAAGACGGACATTGTTTCATTACAAATGGCTTGACTCACGCAGCTCCGCAGAAAGCATCTCCGGAGGGTTGGGCACCACCGTAGTTCAACCACTGTTCGATGGAAGGCCAACAAGAACCGATTGAGTCAAGCGAGCTGCAAACACACAAAAGCTCGGCCAACAAAGACACCCATTGGGGATCTAACAAATACCCCTGTGCCCTGCGTGACGGCAACAAAAGGATGCAGAATGCTACCGGCTCCAGGTTTTCCCAGTCAGCCTCCACAGGTCCACCGGAGCAGCGGCCGGATGTGCTTACTCTCACGGTCATCCCCTCGAGTAAACTAACCGAAGACAGATCGTTCCATTTGGTGAACATTACAACAACGGAGACCACCGACGGCTCATCCGGAAGCGTTTGTGAAGCCTCTAGTGAGGCACAAGCTATCGTATTAGCTCCGTCGAATGAGCCTGAGATTGAAGACATACTGGTAGAAGCCAGAGACGAGGTAGCCTCGAGCACCTTAATGTATAACGAGAAGCGTGAAGGACGCCACGAGGCAAAAGGAATCCTTTTGTTGCAGTGTTCAAAATGAGCCAAGTCAAGTATTTCTAAGGGAGTGTGCTTTTGTTTGAATGTATATACCAAACATTGTAGCCTCTTTGGTAGCTCACACCTGACTTTAGGGACTGCCAGGCGTGATGAATGATATATCAAAACATTATAAATAAATACATAAAAATGGCCAAGCAAATAATAAATACCTAACCTTTATTTACTTGAAGCCGTAAGCTTTCCCTAGCTGACATGTAAACGATGTCTCATAGTAGTTTGACAAAGCTGCTTTTAAGTGTAGTAAAAGTTTTCCCCTGATTTCTCAAATTGTGTTTGGGACGATTTCTCATTTAAAAAAAAATGAATGCCTGAATTTAAGCCCGGTTTTAAGCAGGCGCTGTGTATCCACAGAATTTCTTAGAGGTTTTGGTTCGACCAAATGCTCTATAGAAAATGCATATTGTTAACGTCAGAACGCCATCGGTACCACTGCGACAGCATTCGCTTTATTTTTTTTCTTAAGAATTTTGCATTGACAGCAAGCAAGCAGAGCAAAGTTTTCCGAAGAGATTTGTTTGTTTGCGTGACTTGTAGTGCTAACGAAAGGCGTCAGACACTGGTAGACCTACAGCAGTAGAGAAACCATGCTTAGGTGAACTCCAGCATGTGTAAGAATTATTGCAAAAAGAGGTATTTATATAAGGCAGTTTCAGTGGCACGTACAATTAGGACCTTCTAAATAAACGAGAT
Source organism: Haemaphysalis longicornis (assembly GCF_048455015.1). Lineage (NCBI taxonomy): Eukaryota > Metazoa > Arthropoda > Arachnida > Ixodida > Ixodidae > Haemaphysalis > Haemaphysalis longicornis. The sequence continues at coordinate 161,387,931 of NW_027526407.1, read as the reverse complement.
AAGAGACCTGGTTTATGTTATGTGCCCTTGCGCATTAACAGTTTTCGCCCTATCTTGAATACACAAAATGCGGCAGGAAAATAGAAAGAAATCGTATCACTTCTTGTGTATTACAAACGTCAGACTAAACGTATCCGCCCCAGTGCCGTCGTTTGACAACCGAACACAAATTAGGCTCAACCGCCTTGAGAATAAAACCTAAGCTGCTAGTTTTGTAGTGACGTGCTCCTTGAAGACGCCTTTTTAGATAAACATGACCAGTCTAACACTTTGGTGGAGCTTGACGCCATGATAAAGAAGCTCCGGCGGGCACAGGGTATGATGACAGGGTGGAGAAGAAAGTTGAAACTTTGGTTTCTCAAAGGGTCCATATATATCTACCCACTAACCACCAGCTTTATTTGTTTCTTCACGTTGAAAGGGTTGTGCATAAAATAAAACTATGAAACATTGTTCTAACCGAAAGAAAAATTTCATTTTCCAAATGAGTTGTATTGGTGTGATGCCTCTAAATTTCAAATTTTTGCGTTCGTGGCTCATTTTTTTGTTTCAGTATGGCTGAGTCCGAAAATTAGAAAAAAAACAGAAAAGCAACTCTTGTTTAAAAAAAACCTTAAGAGCGCTGAAAGAGTTCATAGCACACCTATCCTTGGGGATTTTTGTGCATTTCTTTAGTGGTAGGCGGTGATACGAAAACTGAGGTCAACAATGCAAAAGTTGGAATACCTTAGAGATTTCATGGAGCTGGGATACAAGACGCAGGGTGGACAGACAATACTTGCTCGAGAAGTCCAGATCTACGGTTGACTTGTCCGCTATGTCCAGAAGGGCGCCATTTCCTGTCAGTGCTTCCATGCATTGGGAGTAAAAGCCAAAAAAGGTATGGCCACCCTTCAGCACACCACTCTCGACCTTGCCCGAGCTGTCCATCACTGCAAGAAGGCGCGATGTTCTTTCAGTCAGTCATGTTTGATTACCGCAGAGCGGTGGCAATATGTAAATGAAGATTTTCCGTGCGTAAATTCACAGCGTCAGGGCTGCACACTCGTTTTCTTTCTGGATTTTTTTAGTTTATTAAATTTAGGCCTGTATAAAAAGAAATACAGCCTAATGAGCACTTCACTTAGGGCTGTATGAAAATATCGGAACAAGCTAACTTTTGAGCTGAAGAATGCGAAAGAATTATACCACCTATGCTTTATACTGCCTAGGATACCACCTATGACCTACATGACGCAAATAACAATATTCAAAATATCTTTCCTTCATGACCTGTTTTCGTTTTCGGCGATTTTAATTTTCCCAGCACAATGTGGCGCACCGAGTGGCCTCATATTACCTCGTTTTCTCAGGAATTTAGCTATTTTATAGAGATGTGTTCTGTATTCTATTACCCTCAGTTTGTTTCTGAGCGAAATGGAAATCCGCATAACTAGGAATTTGTATAAAATTACGACTAGCAACACTCATACCCTCGGCCTTACCTTTACTTATCGCCCTAACTTCGTTACCCTTATCACATACTTGCCTTAAATAAAAGCATATAGCCTCGCAATCTCGATCTTGATGCACCCATCATAAATACTAAGCGCGTTATAAAACCTATGCATCACTTCGCTTCCAGAAATAACGCCTTGTCACAATTCATTGAAGTATTTTTTTAACTTTTTGATGACGTTATATTCGAGAAAATTTAAACATTTTTGCGCTAGAGTTTATGAACTGACAGATAAGTATATTCAACAATGTACTGTAACAAAAACACGCACGTGACTTGGTACAATATCCTAATCAAACTGGTAGCTAATAAAAAGAAGTGCTTTGGTTGACAGGGAATACAAAATCCAACTAGAATGGTGTTGTTCGTCTATAAGAACGCTCCAAATGCTTACGTTACTGCTATTAAAAGTGCCAAATTGTTCTGTTTAAAAAAAATAGACTGCGAGCCATCCTATGTAACAACCATAGACAATTCTGGAGCACTGTACATCCACATATTTTGAAAACATTTCCTTGGTTGACCCATCCAATTACCTGAACGCTAAAGATGAAAGTGTTACCTCCTTCCAAGAGGTATTTGTTAACATCTTTTCAGGTGAAAAACGCAACTACCTGCTAGTGAGAAATTACTATGACTACACCATATTGCCTCAGTTATCTTCCGACAGCACTTGTATATATATATAATAACGGCTTTCTAATTATTCTTTGTCTGGCTAACACAGCATCACCATAAAAGTTCCAAAAAACACATGCACTTACAGTGACATCCTACTGGACAACATTTTTTGACTATCGTTAGATATGTCCGTTGCACACCATACAAAACTGAAATCTTGTACAGCTAACAAAAGTCCTATTTATTTTACAAGTACTTGTTCCAGCTATTAGAACTCATCATGTACGCCAACCTGGTGAAACTCTTTGAATCAAACTCATTTGTCACCTCGGCTCAACATGAATGTCACAAATTGTGCTCTTGAAAAACTCAACTTGCCCTGCTAACCCACTAACTCCATTACATTCTAGGTCGCTCATTACATGCCAACTGTATTTTCTTGATTTCTTAAAAGCATTCCAATAGGTACCACATGAACTACAATTCTGTGAACTAGGACAATTAGACGTCGATGAAGCGTTCACAGATTGATTGAGTATTTTTAAGTAATCGTAACCTCTTTGTTTTACCTAGCAGCTGTAACACCCAACCAATTAGGGCTGAATCTGGCGTACCCCAATGATTGATCTGGTGTGCGCTTTTATTTCTTACCTCTAATAACGACTGTGATAACACTGGACGTTTTATTTGCACTTTTTCGTGGATGACTCTGTTATATTACGGTAAATAACAAGGTAAAACAATAGTCGTACACCTAAATATCATCTCTCTGCAGTTATTAACCGGAGTAATACATTTCTCATGGAATCTATTCTCAATAAATGTAGTCATGCACGTTTCTAGGATACAAGGAGGTAGATGTCCGTACTACATCAAAAACGTACGCCTGTCATCCGTTGACTCTTACAAATGTGTAGCTGTCCATTTTAAGTTTACCTTATTATGGGATGCTCACGTGCAACGCGTTGCTAATAATGTTATAAAATGGGAAGGGGGTACTTCCCCAAAAAATTCCACAACGCAAAACCTTCACTAAGTCTAGTAATGTATAAAACATTAGTGCCCTATACAATAAATATTCCTCATCAATATGAGACCAATGTCGTGACAAACTGAATCAGCGTCTTGAAATGATCCAGAATAACTGTGCACGCTTCTTCATTTTCTATTTATAACCGTAAAGCTAACCTAACTATAATGAAGTCTACTGTCGACCTCCGTTATTATATACTTGTCTTCAAGGTTCTTGCTTGAGCCTATTTCACAAACTGCACCGTCGAAATGGGCTACGCGATAAATTAATTCCCTCTCCTTCATATGTTTCCATTCGCATTGATCATGCTTGTAAAGTAGGTTTCAATTCATGTCTTACCAGAACATTCGCACAATCATTTAGAGTACCATGCATCACGAGACTGGAAACACCTACCTGCTCCACTTGTATGAACTAGTTATAACCATTTTTTTTCTTGGTGCGCTTGCTAACATTGTATAATAAGGTGAAATTTTATTTCTTTACCTACGCACTTCTTTATTGCTTGTCTATTGAACAATTGTGAAGACTTCTCTTTTTAATGCCATCGAGTGATGACGGCAAAGGAGTAGATCAATGTGCATGCAAAAAACTCGAGATACCAAAACTCCAAACGCAACTACTGGCCTTTCCAAATGATGTTGAAATGTATAGCAACAGACTACCACTTCTAACAATCTTGAAATATTTCAAGTCAAACCACCCAGAAAAGGACAATCTCAGTCCTAGAAGGGCTGCTGTTGCCCCTAGCTTTTAAGGCTATGTATGACAAAAAATCTTGGATGTAAAAACAGCACATCTGTGGATATTGAGAGAAAGGTTCACAGAATAAAAAGGAAAAGAATAAACCGAGAACGAAAATAACAATCCCAGAAAATCTAACCAAAGCAAGTCCAGAGTTGTTAAAATTTTACTATGATAAACTGCCGCCACAAGCTGGAGCTGAATAATAAACACAACTTGGTAATGTCTTTACGTCTGGAAAGATGAAACACAGTAAAATAAGTATATACCGTTTGTGCAGATAAAAACTAACGCTATGTATCTTGAGGAAGCAGACTTTAATATAGCGCTGTTAACGAAAAAGGTAACTGTGGATTGAAGCAAAACAGCTTTAGCAACTTCGATCAACAAAGTCCTAATTACAGTTGATCACAACAATACTTTACAAGAATTACAGCAGCCTCCGCTTTTTAAAATACCCCAAGCGATCAAAGGCAAAGAGAACACAGGCTTTCAACATTTTCAGTCACCTTGGCAACAAAAGGGTAATCAAAACCACCCAGGAAGCATTAGGCTACCAAACCAGAGCGAACATAAAGCAGTGGGTGACTTTGCTGTGTCCAAAAGAAAGCCGTGTAAACATCTTTGATGCGAAAAAAATCCGCTTGGGAAATCCAGTAAAAACTTTTTACTGAAGCGTAATAACCAATCTCGAAAACTCAAGCTGGGGAACTCAGTGAATCCAGCAGGCATACCTGTCTTAAACAACGAATGATCAAGAGCGACGGTCAGGAAACCCCGTACAAAGCAGATCATTCATTGTCACTGTCAACATTACATGAACCACCGGAGCAGACAAAACATTCAATTTCGAAGGACGCAAGAAAAGCCTGTCGTCACTAAGGTAAACAGCTCTAAATTTTACAGTAAGGAATGAAGAGAAAGGACAAAGAAAATAGCGAACAACAATACTTTACACGCACAAAGACATTCATTAGTCATATGAGAAGCAAGGCTCGTTCTGGTATTAAGTTGTAGAAGACAAAACTGCAAGCAGAAAAAACATATCATCCAAAACACGAATACTGGAAGCTCGAATCTTTGTTGAACGGCATCAGATACATCGACGTAATCCTGTCTTGCGAAAGCCGAGCGCCAGCCCATTTTGGGACAATATCAGAAGAGTGACTGACCCATTTCAAAATTGCCGCAGCTTGCCCTAGTGTTGCAAGGCTAGAGAAATATCAGAGCTGAAGGCCCTCTCCTTTCGTCAGAGGCCCTACTGCTGCCCCTCACATAGATTTCTGAACTCGCCGCCGGAAGGTGTTACGACTGCAAGCCAGGATCGTGTTGTCTGCCGATTCTCACATCAATCCCAAAGTAGACCGCATTAGCAAGCACTAGAACCGAAGGCAACCACCAACGATAACTAGACATCTGTTTTGCAAGCTCTATTTTCTTCTCAATTTGGTGCGCGGACTTACGTAAACTGTGTTGTTGGTTTTTGCGAGATATTCGCGTGGCGCAGGTCCACGCGCAATCCTGCATGACGCCAAGAAACCAGTTCAAGGGCAATATGAAGCATCTGTGTTGTTAAGCACGGCTCTGGGTATCTCAGTTTTGACAGGGAGGGCTTTGAGAACGAACGAAACAACAAACGTGCGAACGAACAAACGGATGAACTAGCGAGTACACCAGCGAACGAAAGAACGAAGCGGCGACCGACCGCGCATGTGACGTGCGAAGCTAACGCTACGAACAACCTAAATAAAATAAAGCTGGGCACTGGGAATGCAATATTATGTCAATTGGATAGACATGGGTCTTAGAACGCAGAGGACCGACGTTCGATTCCCACCCACAGCGTGTTTTCTTGTTTCGAATTAGAGGTTTTCGGATTGCGTTGGACGACTTACGGCTGGGTTAAACAGCTCCGCTGTAATAAACAAGAGCTGAGGTAAAAAAGCACAAGCCGACTTCTAGCTTTAATTGTCACTCCCGCCCCCAAGCACCGAGACCCCAGAAGCCCCGTTCAAAACTTGCGCCTGGCGCACTATGTCTGCCTGCGAACGTGCCACCATGTTCTCAGAGCCTTTATTATTGCAATATGTAGGCGTAAATCACAAATCCGCGAGGTCTTCCACTCCCACCAAACGCTTACTCGCTCAGCTAGAAAGGCAACACGTTTGCACAGGACTAGTGACCGCCCGATCCCCTGATTGCTGAAGTTTGCTGCACTAATGTGACTCTGCTGTCATAAATACACTTCAGCGTAGTTGCGTGGACTGACTCCCAAAGTACTGTGTGGACGGAGCTGTAGCAAGTGGCTTCCATGGCGAAAAATTGCTTAATACTTGAATGCATGTGACGGTTATTACGACAATGTGCGGGTAATTGTAGGGGCATTTTTCTTTTTCCACGGTGGCGTGGATATTATGTTCCTTTTTAAAGCAATCGTTCAAAAAATAGGACTCAAAGGTATGCGAGGTTGCATAGCACACGGCCTGAATGCGAGTAGTTGTTGAGGCTTTTTGTAGAACCTCTCCGGGGATGCACGTAGACGTTATGGTCTGGACAAGGCCTTCTGTCCGCGCATTTCTTGTCTGGTCATCATTCGGGCCTTGCCTCAAAGCCTCATCCTATACTCATCCCTTCCTTGTTTGAAGAAACTCATCGAAGTACTCTGTTCGTAATTGAAAGGGCAATCTTTCCGTTGTCGGGAATGGCGAGCTCTGAACACCCCTGTGGGAGTTATTCCTCAAACGCCAATATTCAAACATGAGTAAATAATTGAACTTCCGCAATACATCTCCATTCAGAACAATGGTCAGAGAGTTCATAAGGCGAGTTGTGTCTACCTTAAAAAACCGCCCAAAACAGCAAGAGAAGCCTTCATTCTCGGGTGTTTTTGTGCACAGAACCAACGCCGCCTGTATAAACAATGCCTAACGCGTGAGCGAAAAATGGCCAAACAGCCACTCTCCTGCTGCTGTCTTCTACCCTTCGCCGCTCCGTAGCCTTCCAACGTGCTTTCGTGTCCACCAGCCAGCGCCGCTTCTCGAAAACTATGCAAAATAGTGGAAAGTTTGTTTAGCGTTCCCGAGGCGGCGCTCCTACGCCTTCTTGTTTTTCACCATGCCTTTCTGTCTTGGTCTGTCACTGATAAAACTTCCTTTGTCACGAAGCAAAATCCCTCGCGCTGCCGCAGGCTGATGCCGGCTTTGCGCGCTTATCTACTCGGATCACAGGCCCTGAAATTTTCCGAGTTGGGCATCCCACCTCTATCGCCTTCGCATTTGGGTATTGTTTTGACCCCGCTGTTCGCACTCCGCATCGGTACGCACTTCTAAAATTGAGGACTGTACTGTAGAAGCGGCCAGACAGCGTGGCGGTATCCCAGCTGCTTATCCTTTTGTTTCCAATAATTTTCTGAAGTTTACAAGCCCGTCATATTTTTGGAAAGTAATCGTAGAAGTGAGCGCCTGAACAAAAAAAGGGCACGCAATTTTTTCTTCTGTAAATACTCCAGAAAAAAAATATTAGTAAAATAATTGCTGCCCCATCCGAAAATATCGTTTTTCTGTTAGCTATATATCTACCCGACAATGAGTATGTTCTTGCACTTTCAGTCCGCCTCCGTCTTTATCTTTGGAAAAATGCAGCAAGTATGAAGCGAGCGACACGTTGAACGAGATCCCCCAGAGCGCCACAGAACTAGCGCCCCGTCGCGGCTAAGATGTAACCGAAACGGCCCTTAAAGCCCAACATGCAAGCTGACAGACACACGTCGTAGAAGTGGGTGGAGCGTTCGGGACTCGCGAGCAGTGACGTAAGGCGAGATGTCCGCTGGCACGCGCCACATAGCGGATCAGTGCCTGAACTAAGCGTCCCTACCCTTCCCATTGAAAAGCGCGCGACGCGTCAGGCAATGTTAATACAGGCGGCGTTGACAGAACAAACACAAGGCTGCTGGATTTGCTTTCCTTGCTATTTTTCTCATTTAATGTCTCTATAATGGCAAATCCTGGCTTGCAGTAATGCCGACCTAAGCAGCATTTGTTTTTTTTCTCCCTGATATAAATGTCTCTATGTGGACATAAACATCCAACTCTGGTTCGAACCAAGGAGATGGCTTTGTGCTTCTGTGAACTCCTTGACTGGTAAAGCCATGGGGTCAGCTTGTTTCTTCCCCTTGTCTACGCTGCTCTAGCGATTGGTGTTGCACTTAGGTTCTTTACCGACGTCTTCACAAATGCAAGCAACGGCAGTACACTCCACGTGTAAAGCCAAGCTTTAGTGTTGACAGCAAAGGATCGCCCTGACGACTCTACACATTTGCCTTGCACCTCAAGATCACCTGAATGCAATGACGACCGAATATCCTTTTCCCCAATAGCAGCTAAATTCAGCCTACAGGCTGTATCTTGTTCCATAAATGTCTGCTGATTGCCATTATGAAAACCACCATGAACGTATCGCCAACTAACCGGAGCAACAATCCACCCACGGAATATATGTGGTAGGAAACCGCTGATTATCTGCAGAATGGGTGACTCGTGCGGAGTAAAGTGCATCGCTGCATGTCTCCATGTCACGGCTGGATTTGATTCCGTTCGCGTGGTGTCAAAGATGCACATTGTGGTAGCATGTCGTCGCTTACATGGCGTACATTTGACCTTTTCGGGCAAATGTGTGCGAGATGTCTCCTGTTGGTACATCTAAGGCATCGGCCGTCACTTTGCAGGCGGGTGTGAGTGTCAGCCAAAAATTAGGTAAAATCTCCAGTCCTCTAGTCAAACCTGTCAAAGACAAACCTGCACCATGTGTCAAAAGCCACAGCGCCGGAATAAAAGGCTGATAATTTTTACTTTAGACAAGTTAACCCATCAATATCATGGCGCTAAGCATGAATGACTCAAAATAATAAAAAAGTATTGAGGAACCCAACTATAGCACAATTCAAAATAAGATACTTCGTTGATAGGAATAAATTCAGGAAGAAAAAATACCCCCCCCCCCTTCCAAAACCTCAACTTGGCAATAGCCACTAAAACATAGGCATGGTTGGGGAACACATAGCCAAAGCAATGATAAGAAATTCAGCAGAAAACCATATAATGGCCGCCAACTATACGAAAATAAGAAATTCTACGCTGACCCTATAGCTTTGGAACACGAAGTATAGAATAGCTTAAACGTATCTTTCTTACATCACGTCGATGGACGAATTGTGAGTCAAATGGTACACTTGTTACACTACGACATCATTACAACAAGCAGAGCTAAGAGCTTAATGCAGTTTGAAGACAACAGCCAGACAGCGGCAATACCGAAAACTATGATAGGTTTCAGAACTGGTTTACAGGCGCACGATGCCTTCTTGCATCTGAAAGTGTAATTGTTCAATGGGTTTCCAATGGAAGTAAACACATAATCGCTGCCCTATACCTATACAATCCTTCGATAATTGTCAAATGGAACTACAATAAAAACACTAATTTACGTACATTTCACAAAAGGGTTCTAAATCTACCTGAAAATTTTATTTTGAGACAAGAGAAAGCGACAGAGATTGAAGTCACACTGCAAAGATATATATAGTCCTAGAGATATCACCTCAACTATAAGTTATTTACACCGTGTCTTCAACACCCAAAAGAAATATTTAGCTAAAATCCAGGAAATGCCGAACGTTCACAGAAGGATAACTGTTGATCACGTATTAATATGAACAACCAAACTCCCCTTCACTGAAAAGGAAGAGCTACTTCAACAACCAGTGGTTTGCCTTAAATTCTTCTAAAAGCAGCAATAGGAGGCGTTTCAGAAATATCTAAGATAATCAGAATTTATAACAGCAGATGAGAAAGGCTACGTCATCTAAATTTTCATGTTTGTACAACAAGTGGATACTAGGACTGCTACTTCAGAGCAATCTAAAGGGGTATTACTGTATACACCTGCTCCAGAAGACTACCCTGGAAAAACCACAATTTTCCTAAAGAAAACAACGAACAAACTGGAATGGTACAGAAGGACGCTTCATTAGGTTCAATCCCAAAAGACAAGCGTAGTGGCATACAACCTGTTTTTTCAGCGGCTGAAAATCAAGTGAAAAATAAGATAGAAACAGCAATACGAATATCCCTTGAAACTGCAATCAGACACCCTCCATAAACAGCTGCAATAAAGCTACTAGGAATATAAACAATAGCAAACACATTTGAAGAAATGGAAACAGGTGGCCTAGGCACATAAATTGGAAGCTACAAACACTTAGAGCCATCAAGGCATACGTGAAGTGCTAGGCGTCTCCTCTGATCAAACTATTTCTGAATGAGATTGGCCAATATTGGAGACATGTGCGAGAAACCATTTTGATAATATTTCTATAAAACAAAGCCAACATGCGAAAAACATTTGCATCGCCCTAGAGAAGGTACACGGGCATGACCGTGCCTTTAGGAAAAAATACAGAAATACTGGAATGACATCTCTATAAAAAAACATCGCTCTAAATCTGAAATACTGTGCACCAAAGCAGCAATATGAGAGAAGAATGATAATGCTCCTGCCACTGTTACAGATTACACCCAACACCTAAGATTATTTGAGAATCACGAAGATGAGTTCCAAAGTGGAAACAGCAAAATAGTGAAAGATTTGAACAGCGGAGCAGTAAGGAGAAGTGCCCATATGTCATGTGGTGGTAAGAGCACATACCCGAAGGGGGATTGGCCCCAGAAGAAGATGTTGTCATAAAAGAGGAAGAGAAAGAAGAATCAGCATACGGGATGGTGAGAAGGATTTTGGAGTGACCAATAGAGAAGAAACACAGGGTAATCGAAGGGGAGGAGGAGGTAGCTTGTTCAGCGAATGGGAACTGCACACGATTAATGCGAGGTGAAGAGGAAGAGAACGGGGTTGGAGTGGACAGAGTGGAACGGGTTCTTTGGAGGAACGGTGGGAAGTTCGGGCCGTGCCTGCACAACGCACCAGCGGCATCGCACCGTTTGGCAGCGGGCTGCCCGGAACCACCGATTACCAGCAGCTGCGCTCTGCTGGCCTCCTGCTGACCGGCGGCATCGCACCGCCGGTGACCCGTCGAGCAGTGCCCCACGACGCACCAGCGGCACCGCACCGTCTGGCAGCGGGCAGCTCAAGACCACCGATTACCAGCAGCTTCGCTCTGCTGGCCCCCTGCTGAGCCGCGCTGCTCAGCGAAGCCGAGTCGTCGCACCGCGGTCCGCCGGACCACGACGCACCAGAACGGGCCATCGCGACGTTCGGGGACGTTCGGCGACGCGGAAGCCAACCAACCCACTGGGCCACGTCATCTGCATCGCACCGTGGTACCGGCGGTAGGATTTGTGTGAATGTGACAGATGCAGTTAATGTGTCATAGTGACTTTAGGAGTAGATTTTTGGTAGTGTGAGGTTGTGCCTGTTTTTTTTGTATAGTGTGATATGCTTGTGAGTGTGTTATGTTCGCGTTCGTTTGAGGTTTTGGTCCTGTAAATATATTGTGTGGTCATCAATTGAATCAAGTTGAGCCTCATTTCTCCGCCGCGTGAGACGCGTGACAAACATTTGGCGAGCCTGCCAGGATCTATCCTTGGCCCGACCACACGTCTCACCTGGTGGAGAGATGGATCTCGAGAAGATTCTAAGCTTGGCTATTTCGTCAGGTTTAAATAAAGAGCAGTTTTTTGCATTGTTAAATGAAGAGCGGCGCAAAGAGCGCGAGAGGTTGTCTGCCGAGCTAGAAGAGTTGGACCGAGAAAAGGCAGAGTTAACGCGGCGCCTCAAGGAAAGGGAACGCATAAAGAACCGTGAACGCGCCGCACGTGAGCCTGAAGGCATGCGGGTCGCCGACCTTCGTGAGGCACGTGAGAAAGAAAGTAATCAGATTTCCGACAGTGAAGAAGCACGTGCGGTTGACAGAACGCGGTTTGCACACCGCTATGAGGAGAAAGGCGCGTTGGAAACGCAAAGCCGTGAAATGTCTGGGGGAGGCAGAATCGCAGACGAGGCGCCTGCAAATGAGTGCACTGAAAACTCACCATGCGAGGACAGGGCGTTGCCTCCTAGTATCTCTGTTGAGTCAGTTGGTTTTATGGTCTCTGAAAAATTAATAATTGAGACGGAGGTACTTGCCGCTCCGTGCACTGGTAGAAATAGCATCCGGACAGAAAGCTCTATTGCTGATCGGGTCGAAATGCCTGGGACTATTGACAGTACACTTCTCCCACAAAAGGACCGTTCCCAGTGACCAGGAGGAAAACGAAGTCGATTATGAATATATAGTGAATGGGCAGAAGAAGGTTTTCTATATAAACATGCTAAAACAATATGAGGAGAGAAGACCGGAAAGACCACCAGAGATTGCATGCATGGTGCTAACCGAGGAAGTAGGATCTGATGTGGAGGTGCCTACCTTTAATGCTGAGAGACGTTTAGGAGTGAAAGATGTCATTATTAATCCAGGTGTGGGGGAGAGGGAGACGTCTGAGTTGAAAGGTCTGCTTCAGAAATACCAAAAGGTATTTTCCGACCTCCCAGGGAGAACGAACGTTGTCGAATGCCAACAGCGAGTGACATCAGATAAGCCCGTTCACATACGACAGTACCCCCTTCCACTGGTTGTCCAAGATGCTGTTGAAGAGGAGGTAGGCGATATGCTCCGACAGGGCATAATTGAGAGATCCACCTCAGCCTACAATGCCCCACTTGTACCAGTGAAAAAACCCGACGGCACTCTTACAGTCTGTGTTGATTTTAGGGGCCTTAACAAGATTTTAGTGTCAGACGCAGAACCGATCCCCCGAGTTGATGTGGTGTTCGCAAAGGTGGCTGGAAAGAAGTATTTTTCAAAGCTTGACTTGACCAAGGGGTACTGGCAGATCCCGATGGAGGAATCTTCGAAAGAGAAGACGGCCTTTTCATGTTATCAAGGATTGTTTCAGTTCAGGTTTATGCCATTTGGGCTGAAAACAGCGGCTGCCACTTTCACGAAGCTAATGAGAACAGTGCTGAATGGGTTGAGAAACGTGGAACACTATATTGATGATATTCTGATCGCCACGGATACGTGGGAGGAACATTTGGATACGTTGGAAGAGTTGTTCCGGAGAATACAACAGGCAGGAATGACAATCAAGCCATCCAAATGTGAGTTTGGATACAGTGATATCACGTTCTTGGGACATAAACTTGGCATGGGGCGAGTAGCAACCAAAGAAGATATTTTGGAAAAGATTCAAGCCGCAAGACCACCCAAGACTAAAAAGGAAGTTCAGTCATTCTTGGGATTAACAGGATTTTACAGAGAGTTCATTCCTCATTATGCTGAAGTCGCCAATCCGCAGGTAGAACTCACTAAGAAGGGTGCAAGCAATGCAGTGAAGTGGACGTCCGAGCACGACAAGGCATTTGCAACACTCAAACAGCATATGGCGGCGCCTCCGGTTTTGCTAGCTCCGAATTTGCAAGAAGAATTTGTTCTGAGGACAGATGCCTCTAATGTAGCCCTAGGTCCGGTGTTGCTTCAGGAGAAAGACAGTTTATTACACCCCGTTTCATATGCCAGCAAAAAGCTCAATAATGCTGAAAAAAATTATTCTACAGTAGAAAGAGAATGTTTGGCGCTCGTTTGGGGAATCAAGAAGTTTCACATTTATTTGTATGGGAAGCACTTCAAGGTTCAGATGGATCATCAGCCCCTAGAACACCTAAGCAAAGCCAAATTGACAAACAGCAGGATGATGAGGTGGAGTTTGGTGCTTCAGGAGTATTCGTTTCATGTGGAATACATAAAAGGAAGGGAGAATGTAGGAGCAGATTGCATGAGTAGATTAGTGTAAGAGGATGAGGAAGTGTTGTCTCTTAGTGTTACGTATTGTGTTTGAGTGTAGAATTTGAAGTTAGTTTTGGTAAAGAGTGAACTCGGTGTGCGATGAATATTAGTAGTTGAGTAGGACTGATGTAGTAGGTTAATAGGACTGAGGTTGTTGTGACGTACGGACTGCGGACTTTGTTTCCACGAACAGGCGTGGTGTGTAGCAGTTTTTTTTTAACAAAAAAAACTCTTCAATTTCGGGGGGTAATGTCATGTGGTGGTAAGAGCACATACCCGAAGGGGGATTGGCCCCAGAAGAAGATGTTGTCATAAAAGAGGAAGAGAAAGAAGAATCAGCATACGGGATGGTGAGAAGGATTTTGGAGTGACCAATGGAGAAGAAACACAGGGTAATCGAAGAGGAGGAGGAGGTAGCTTGTTCAGCGAATGGGAACTGCACACGATTAATGCGAGGTGAAGAGGAAGAGAACAAGGTTGGAGTGGACAGAGTGGAACGGGTTCTTTGGAGGAACGGTGGGAAGTTCGGGCCGTGCCTACACAACGCACCAGCGGCATCGCACCGTTTGGCAGCGGGCTGCCCGGAACCACCGATTGCCAGCAGCTGCGCTCTGCTGGTCTCCTGCTGACCGGCGGCATCGCACCGCCGGTGACCCGTCGAGCAGTGCCCCACGACGCACCAGCGGCACCGCACCGTCTGGCAGCGGGCAGCTCAAGACCACCGATTACCAGCAGCTTCGCTCTGCTGGCCCCCTGCTGAGCCGCGCTGCTCAGCGAAGCCGAGTCATCGCACCGCGGTCCGCCGGACCACGACGCACCAGAACGGGCCATCGCGACGTTCGGCGACGTTCGGCGACGCGGAAGCCAACCCACCCACTGGGCCACGTCATCTGCATCGCACCGTGGTACCGGCGGTAGGATTTGTGTGAATGTGACAGATGCAGTTATTGTGTTATAGTGACTTTAGGAGTAGATTTTTGGTAGTGTGAGGTTGTGCCTGTTTTTTTTTGTATAGTGTGATATGCTTGTGAGTGTGTTAGGTTCGCGTTTGTTTGAGGTTTTGGTTCTGTAAATATATTGTGTGGTCATCAATTGAATCAAGTTGAGCCTCATTTCTCCGCCGCTGAGACGCGTGACACCATATACGACGACGAATTTAAGGTAGCATTCTCAACAGTTCTTTATATGAAAAATGCCTGGAATGGCAGAACATATTCTAAAAATATCAATGAACACCGAAATGACGTATTGATCCACCCTAACTCCCCTCCACCTGTTAATAGGCGGGACAGGAAGTCAACAGTAATTAGTGTTAGTGGAATGAACAGCCCGTTGCAAAAATGCAGGTCCACAAGCAACCTCCGAATGACTACTGGGCAGAGAAGAGTAGAGGTTTTTAAGACAATCATTAGGACCATGTATTTGTTTCTTCCTTCAATTGTTTTGTTGTTGTGCTTTCTTTCTAGCTTCTTCGATCTATTCACGGCAAAAGTCAAAAGTCCCGCTCGCTACCAAACAGCGAAGCGATATGGAGGAGTCTTTTTAAATGCAGTCTTTTTAAATCCAATACATCCTAATGGTCAACATAAACTGCTACTCATATCTAACGTATTCTGTGTGAGTGCTACCCAATTGTCGTACAGGCCCAATATTTTAGAAGAAAATTGAGCCATGCAGGAAGGCTTGTCAAAAACCAGCCTGTATAATCAATCATATCTGGGCTCCCTTGGGGCTGGGTGGAAGTCTAGACTTCGTGGTGTTCTTGAGAATGGGCAACCCACCCCAATCAACGATAATGTTATTGGTTTTAATGCGCACTGTTCTTTTTTTTTCTGCAGTAGGCGGATTTTTTTGTACACTTTTCCCCCCACAAACGCGCAATTAGAAGCGACGTAAGCTATGTAGTTCGGTGCCCTCTACTGTATTTCTTCATAAAGGCAGTGAGAGATCATCTATGATACAGTTTGCTTTTTCTAGCCGTAACCCACTCCATAAAGCGTTACGGTAATAAGCGATATGACATTGTAAAGGGGTAAGTCTGGTATGGCTTTCTGATTTCTATTCTATATCACGCATTCTAATATTGATTGTCGCTCTCCTTACACCGGTTTTTGTACGTATTCTTAAAACGTTCAGTTTGCAACTTCTGATACTATTTTTTGTATCATACGCCTTTATTTCTTTATACAAGGTATATTTCAGTTCATTCGCCCTAAGAGAACAGAGTTTTGTTCCATCTAGTTGTGATTGCTTTGCAGAAAAAGACCCTATCGGTGCTATTCCCTTTTTGTAATTTCTTGGGGTCTGCAGCTGTCCTTTTGCCTATGGCTTGTTAAACAAGCGTTGGGAATTTGTCGTAAATAAATAAATAGAAATACAACAACGAAAATGCACGGACCAGAGTTATATATGCTAGAGAAAGTAACATGCATGTACGTCTCTTTAAAAACGTCCATTCTGAGCAGAAAAAATATTAATGAAAAGCAGAAGTGTCTCTTTCAAGTGCCTTTAAAAGTCACGGAAAAACTGAAAGGAAAAAAATAACGTGCAGTCATCACGAGCACAGTTTTTATGTTCTTCTCGAGCGTTAATAAAAAACCAGAGGCCATCAGGACTAGTGGTACTACATCATCATCTTGTGTGCAAGTGCGACCTTGATCACTCGCTCGACTCGGTGAAACAAAAGATCAGACAACTTCCCTCTGTGTAACGCAATGTTCAAGACATTTGTGATATCAATTCTTTTGTTTCTTTTTCTGCTCCACTTGTATGACCAACAACGTTTTACACAGACCCTCGAGACTGTGGTGGAAACAAAAAAGAACCTTTCAAGTAATATTACCAAGGTATTTGAGAAAGCTGTAAATCTCCAAAACAAAAATGAAGTAATTAATACGTATCGCGCCCACATGCTTTCTGCCAGCATCAGATAATGCAGCAGGCGTTTGTTCGACTCTTTATATTAGCGACATCCGTATCCGGCACAATTTTCGCCTCGCTCACCTCCAGCGCATACAAAACTACACACACGCACACGCACACACACACATACATACACAAATATATATATATATATATATATATATATATATATATATATATATATATATATATATATATATATATATATATATATATATATATATATATATATATATATATATATATATATATATAATATATATATATATATATATATACAGAAAGATAGGTCAGCAGTCTACAACACCAAAGGAGGCATAGGGGTGTGGTTAGGCTCTTTTCTTTTTCACTATGATTAATGAAGTAAACACTTTTTTTTTAAATACACAGAAGAAAGAAAGAAAGAAAAACACGCGCCCAGAGTGGGGACCGAACCCACGCCTTTATATATATATATATATATATATATATATATATATATATAAATTATTACTCAAGATGAAAACCGGACCTCCGATCGAAACGTCAGTAAACCACTGTTTATGTTTTTAATCGTGCGTCTACCATTTTCTCAACTATTTCTTCTGGCTCCTCGAGAAGTTTGTGTTACTGCTTATATATATATATATATATTTATAAGTATATAGGCTTGCTGTATAAAAACTCACTCATTGCGCGAGGGAATCACGAAAGTAGAGACAGCGACAAACGAGAAAAACAAAAAAATTAAGTGTACTGACGTTTTAGGAAGAGGACTTCCTTTCTTCAGAGTACCGTATAAGTTGGTTCCAGGATTATATATACGCAGAATGTAGCAAAGGTGCGGGCAGGGAAACGGAAGGAAGGGTTCTTACAATGGGGCCATGGATTCTGGGAAGCAAAAAACGAAAGATGAGAGAAGTGGAAGAGGGAAAGAGAGAGATAACAACAATCACAGTGACAAGGCGTAAACATAGGAAGAAAAAAATATACTGAACAGAACAAAATAAATAACAAGGAAATTTCTCTTCTCCTGACGTGGCTACAGGGCAGAAAGAGAGGGGTCCAAACAAGATATGACCATGCACGCGTTTGGCATGGGCGTGAAACAATTACAACGAAATCAGTTACCTGGCACGAATATAAGAAAGAAGTACGAAAAAAAATTACAAGGTAGTTGCTATTTCAATTCTCCCGTGGCGACTGGGGATAAGAGAATGTCCAAAAGAAGATATAGCTATGCACGCATATGGCACACATCCGTTCTGAGAATCGAAGTCAGGGGATCGAAACATAAAATTGTCTTCTGGGGGTGGGAAAAATGCTAGCGCACACAAAACCAGTCGGGCAGCGAGTTTCGACAGGAAATGAGTGGACATTCCTATTTCGAAGAGCAGAAAAAGCAGGGGAAAGAGAGAGAGAGAAAAAAAGAGAGACAGGGTCAAACAAGTCGTGAAAAGAAAAGAAAGATAACAGAAGGCACGTGCACGCACTTGACCCGCCCCTTGAGGTACACATCCGATCTGCACGTGGTACCGGTTCAAGAAACACCAAGGCGGTCAGCAATGAATAGTAGAAAATAAAAAGACACGTGAAGGGAGAGTAATCACACACACGCACGTGCGGAAAGAAACTACAAGTTGAGATTATCAAAGATAACAATGGTACGGCAGCCTTCTACGAGAACCGAATGTTAAGATTTGCTGGTCAAATTTGTTTTAGCGAAGCCACTGAGGTAAAGAACGCGGTGCAGGGACGCAACTATACCCGTCTACGGAAGGTTGCGAACTGATGGGAGAATATTATCGAGGGAACGAAATGGACAGCCACAACACTATCCTTAGAAAAGCAGAATTCCAGCATATAAATAATAACGAGAGGGGTAGGTGAAGGCAAAAGCCGAAATATTAATCTGAGGATGAAAAAGTCAGTTTGCCAAAACTTTCAGTTATGCCAAGATGCGGACTTACTTAAAAATAAGGTAGGACTCATAAAATGGTGATGCGTTTCAAAACTAGATACGAGAATTGTGGCCATCAGCTATTAAAAAGAATGACCCGGAATGTTAAGATGTCTTGATAGAGGCAAAGAAGGGCAGGTTTTTTATAGAGAGCGGTGATTGTTCAACCTCAAATGGAAGGGTGTTTCAGTCTGGCCGATGTACTGTTTGCCGCAGAGGGTGAAATCCAGCTCGTATACGACGTTGGCCGAGTCAGAGTTAAAGTTCCCTTTTACATTACCGTAATAGTTGTAAGCCTTCCGGCCGGCGTGCTGTGTGGTGGTCATTTGTGGACATACCTTACACAGCGGTTTTTTACAAGGCATGCAACCAGTAGTCTGTCGTCGGCTGATGCTGGATTTGATTTGAACGTCGCCTAAACTTTTGCTCCGTCCATAAACAACTTCGTGGCGACTAGGGAAAAATTCTTCTTAGACGTTAATTTTGAAGAAAGATATTGTGATGTTTTCTTATTATGGACGTAACATTCGGGGAAGAGCCCGAATGAGTCAAAGCAAGGTTTTTGTGGATTGGGTTTCTCAGCTTTTTTACGGAGACTTATCGGAGCGGCTCAAATGGTTAGCTTAGGTAATCGCATCGTCGAGCACCTTCTCTCGGAATTTTGTTTTTGCACCTCATATATTGCGTTATGCACCTCATATATCACACAGATTATGCACCTCATATATCGCGTCTCTCGTCCTCGCTTCGGCCTCAAAGAAACTGATACGCTTCTCCTCATACAAGCCATCCTCATTAGGTAGATTGCATATGGTGCTTCATACCTAACCCTCCAACCAGCCGAGATCCTTTAACCTAACTCAGCGTTCCGCCAAGCATACAATACAGCCCTTGGTCTCCCTACCAAGACCGCAACTACACAACTTCTGCACCTTGGCATCCACAACATGTGGGAAGAAATTGAAGAGGCACACCTCACCTCTCAACTACAGCGGCGTAAACTAACTCCGACGGTGGGGTAACTCTCAATAGCCTTAAATATTCCATACCACCTAAACACGACCAGAAAATTCGCATCCCCCAGGTTATACGAAAAAACATTCGCGTTGCTCCGATCCCACGAATTATTCACCCCACCTACAACAAAACATGCCGAGCAGATATCCCGCAGCTTTTATCACCACTACGACCACCTCACATGCACCCTATATACGGATGCATTGCCATTCACCCAGAAATCTGCACGAGCCACCCTCATATATATATTGGTACGTGGCGGTAGATGACACAAACCATGCAGCGATTGAGCGATGTATTTACATATTGGTGAAGAACTATTTACATTTAGCCATAACCGAGCCCGGCCTGGCTGCGCCGCGTACACAGGTCTTCTTCGTCGTCACCATCTTTGGTGGTGGGCCATGGCGCCACGGGGATTGTCCGCCACGTCCCGTGACATCACCCCGCCGGTCGAAGGCGACCGTCCCGGTCGACGCCGACGCCCGTTGGCGAATAAATGCGGTTGAGTGTGCCTAGAGAAATGCAGACGAATCGCTTGCCGCCACGAATGACGATGATGGTGTTGATTGATGCCTGGCCCAGCAACAGCAATGGCTTCAGCTTTGACGAAGCGCCAAAGGTTCTAAGGCCGCGTCGGATGGAAGGGCGGGGGAATCCATTTTCGGCTTGTATGGGCACGGCTCATCTCGGCTTGTCGTCACTTGGGTCTTTCGGGCTGGGGACACGAGGCGGGGGACATCGTCGTGTGGTGGTCTCTGCTGGGCTGGGGCTGCCCGGAGCGGCTTCGATATCCCTGGCGGCAACGTCCATACAGATGCGATGCGATGCGATGCTGGCACCAGGATGGGGATGACGAACCCGCACGCTCCACCAAATGTTACGTGGCGGCAGATGACACGAACCATGCAGCGATGAAGCGATGAATTTACATATTGGTGAAGAACTATTTACATTTACCCATAAGCGAGCCCGGCCTGGCTGTGCCGCGTACACAGCTCTTCTCACCTATCTCCCCTTGCGGACATCCTTTCCCTTTTCCGACATGCTGGCCTCCAACTAAACTCTTCTGAATGTCGATTTGCTCGCCGCCGCATTACAATCCTCGGCCATCTCGTCGGCGCTGAAGGAGTTCAGCCTGACCCAGACAAAGTCAGCGCCGTGAAGAACTTCCCGGTTCCGTGTTCTACAGACGCCGTGCGGAGCTTTGTCGGACTTTGTTCTTATTTTCGACGTTTCATTAATAGCTTTGCTGATATCGCCCGTCCTCTCACTGACCTTCTCAAGAAAGGCGTTAAGTTCTTCTGGGGTATCGACCAAGATGAGGCTTTTCACACCCCAATATCCCTCCTTACATCACCCCCAATTTTAGCCGACTTCAACGCAGCCGCTCCCACCGAAATGCGAACCGATGCCAGCGGTCACGGGATCGGCGCTGTACTGGCTCAGCGACAGGACGGTCACGATCGCGTTATCACGTACGCCAGTTGCCTCCTCTCGCCTGCCGAACGCTACTATTCTATCACCGAACGGGAATGCCTTGCACTTTTGTGGGCCTTTGGAAAGTTTCTCCCCTACCTGTACGGACGGCCCTTCACTGTTGTCACCGATCATCATGCGTTATGTTGCTCTCTTCATTGAAAGATCTATCCGGACGCTTGGGTCGCTGGGCACTAGGCCTTCAAGACTATTATTTACCCGTCGTCTACAAGTCTGGTCGCCTTCATCGGGACGCTGACTGTCTTTCTCGTTATCCGGTTGACCCTCCTGAGCCTCCGCCCCAATCCTGCTTGTTGTCCATTTCGGGATTACTCCACATGGGTGATGAGCAGAGTCACGATCCCTCTTTGAAATTCATCATCGACAGTCTCACCATCGGCTCCCCTGCACCTGCCACTCATCTGTTTTGACTCCAGGATGGCATCCTTTACCGCCAGAATCTCCGTCCAGATGGCCCTGAGATCTAGCTTGTTGTCCCTAACCACTTTCGTTTAGATATTCTCACACAATTTCACGACCTACCTACAGCTGGTCAACTGGGTGTTTCCCGAACGTACGACCGTGTGCGTCGTCGATTTTGTTTGGCCCGGCCTTTACCGTTCTGTCCAACGTTATGTGGCCACGTGTGACCTATGCCAACGCCGCAAGAAGCCCACGGCGTCACCGCCCGGTCTCCTACAACCGTTAGACATCCCCACTGAGCCCTTTTATCGTGTTGGTGTTGATCTCCTCGGTCCGTTTCCGGTGTCTACCTCGGGCAACAAGTTGGTAGCAGTCGCCACCGATTACGCGACACGCTATGCCATTACCCGTGCTCTCCCCACCAGCTGCGCATCCGACGTTGCCGACTTCCTTCTACGCGATGTAATTCTTCATCATGGAACACCTCGCCAGCTTCTTACTGATCGTGGCCGCTATTTCGTGTCCCGAGTTGTTGAGGACCTTCTTCGTGCGTGCGCAACACAACACAAGGTCACCACTGCTTACCATCCGCAAACCAACGGCCTCACGGAGAGCCGATGTACGTCTCCATCGACCATCGCGACTGGGACGTGGCGTTGCCTAACGTCACGTCCGCTTACACTTCGTCCCGTCACGACACTGCAGGCTCGTCCCCATTCTACTTGCTCTACGGCCGCGAGCCATCTTTGCCGCTTGACACCCTTTTACCGCCTTCTCAGCCCACAACTGAGTATGCCGAAGCCGCCATCGCCCGTGCCGACCGCGCTCGCCAAGTTGCCCGCTCTAACCTTCTCTCATCACAAGTCTCTCAAAAGGCGCGCTACGACTCGGGACACCGAAACCTATACTTCCCGCCGGGATCACTTGTTCTGCTGTGGTCGCCGTCAAGCCGCGTGGGGCTGTCTGAAAAACTCCTCTTTCCCTATTCTGGTCCTTACCGTGTCATCCGACAAGTCACCGATGTCACGTACAAAATTACACCGGCCATGCCATCGCCAACTTCCCACCGTTCAACAACGGACGTTGTTCACGTAGCCCGCCTCAAACCGTACCACGGTCCGCGACCCGCGTCGCTATAATTAGCAGCGAGACTGCACTTTCCGCCGCGGGGGTTATGCTACGGTACGTGCATAGCCTATGCACCACATTGGGACATGTGCCAGATACTAGCCGAAAGAAGATGACGGTAGCGCACGCGGACTCGAAAAACGAACTAGATGTCGAAGTAGAAGACGATCTTGTGCCTGGCCTGCGGGGTGCTCTCGCGATTGTAAATACACTGTGCGGATACCTCTTGTACCGTGTGGCTACACGTCTTCCTTCACGTCACCGTAACAATATATATATATATAGTCTTCCTGTATAAAAACTCACACATAGAGCAAAACAATGATGTAACTAGACACAGCGACAAACGAGACAAACAAGAAAACCTAAGTTTACTGACGTTTCATGAAGAGGACTTCCTTTCTTCAGAGTAGAGGATCGCCGATTTGAGAAAGTCCCAAACTAATATGATCTTAAGAACACATGTGGCTGCTGCATACATAGATGACGTGCCGAAGACTCGCCGCAGCTCCGATATGAAGCGCTGCCAGTCACGCAAGTCGGGCTCATTGTTGTAATACCATGTCTCCGCTATCAGGTAAAGGTAAAAGGAGATGTGCCTCAGCTTGAGGGAGTCGTCCAATCGATTGAAGTAGCTGACTGGCTCATAATTATAAAGCCAGTCCTCCACGTCCTCATGGGGAAGCCCAGTAAAAGACCGAGGTTCGCACGGCAGGCAGGGGTAATGGACCAGGTTCGCGCCGATGAACTCGCCGGGGAAGCACCCATGGCGGTGTACACATCGGTGGGGCCACCTTGCATCATAGTGAAGTTCGAACGTTGGACACGCCATCCTGAGTGGAGCTCCAGGGGTAAGCCGGAGGTCGAGGTACATGGGAACGAAGGAGCTAACCTCCACCACTTGTAAGGCACGCACCAGGAATCTCGGGGGACGTGTTTAATAGGCGAGCCTTGTCCTACGTGACAGGCAGCGAGCCCCACAGAACAACCAAAACGGTTGTTGATGATGATAGACAACTGATGACGATAATGAAGCGTGATTGCATGTAGAATACAGGCCTCCGGAGTAGGAGTCCACTGGCGCTTACCCTCGTTCTAGTACTTGGCAAATACCGTTTGTGTAAAACTACCGGGGGATTGTCCGGACGCATATTCCTCTGGCGTCGTGGCTCTAACCAGCGCTTACAATATATATATATATATATATATATATATATATATATTTCGTTGAGTGCCAGCAAAACGCTTTATCTCCAACGGTGGTTCGCTTGCATCAGCCGCGTTGTTATGCTGCGGATTTACATTCGTACAGCCATTTGTGCAGATAACATTACGTTTTTTTTTACTTGAAACGTACAAAGGTGTGGGCATGGCTAACCCCAAAAAATTTCCAATCGAACACGCGTGTCTCAAGATTTGCATACGGAATCTAACTTCTGTGATAATTTCGGGAAAATAATTGTTGCGTGGAAGGTCCGCCGTATGAGGTTCTAGTGGACGTCTTTTCGAAACTGAAAGCTGAAAAAGATTTGACGATTTATTGCTCTAAACGTGAACAGCATCTTTAAGGATTACACGTTCACACCTAAGATTTTTACTTTGGCTAGTTAAGCATGGTTGCTGAGCGTACAATAAAAATTTTGCGAGACGTACTGTTTATGTTCCACTTACTTCAAAGGGCTTAAAAAGTTACTTAGGCGAACATTTTAAAACTAGCCTATTTATAAGAATAGCTGACAACATAAGATATAACAGGGTACGCTGCACTTTAGGGTCTCTAATAAAAATCCCACTGAATATCTGCGCTGGAAACAAAAAATAGGATTAGTAGGGTGTCCGAATAGGGTCCGAAAACTGAATAAAATATGTACAGTAAGGCTTCTCACTATTCAATGCCCATGTTGCTCCTTCCTCCAGTTGGTGAAGAAACAGGCTGAAGTCTTGTTGGCACTGGATGCTCAAAGTATTTGGCACTGATACTACGCGCTCTTTGAGTGCGGTGTCGAAATTCAGCTGAAGTTGGCTCTTCTTTTCGCATTTCACGGCACGGAACTCTGCGATGACAATTATTATTATAGCTACAATAAGAAACTGGCGTAGGATGCATTTCATGCTGCTGAATAAATTGTGGATGCAGTTCTTTCAGGTCTGAAATTGAAAGGATTGAAAACGGTTAAACGTTTTTGTGGAGGAGAGCATGAATCATAGCATTTGCTCTCGGAAGGGATGATCTGGCTGAAGCATTTGGACCCGCCTACAAAAATCTAACTGATCACGCTACTAATATTTTCACTTAGATGTGGTTGGCCAGTTTACAGAACATGCGCTGCCTTGAGCTTTTGACGGCAGAATAAAACCAGCTGTGGTATTGTACATGTCAGAAATCGTACAATCGCGGTTCATACATGCTGCGCAGTAAGCCTAAAGGCTTCAAAGTCGGCCACGTGTGAACACCTAAGCGACATTCCACATAAAGGTATCCCTGTCAAGGTTTTTTACCTCTGGAATCATCTTTCATTACGTTTTTGCACAGTGCTTGTCCTCTTTATGGCTGATTACTACGACCCGCGGCCTGCAGAATTCGTCCGGCAAAAGTGACAGTCACAATTGAAGTTTCGGGACAAAAAGAGACATTGATGAAAACAGATAAAAAGTTTTTTTTATTCCGTTCGGAAATTGAAACACATGGCGTCAGACGAGGCGGCCCTGTCCTACGTCGACACGCCAGAAACCCTCGTGTACGGCTTTAATAATTTCCGAAGAAAGCAGAAAAAGATCGATCATGGACAACAGTCATAATATGGTATGGGAAAGCACATTGCCTGTCTATAAAAAATCTTTTTTTTCAAAAAATCAGAAGTTGCTAACTATTTATTTTGTTGCTGTGACAGAAAATTTGGAAAAGCTGGATAAAGCGAGTCGGGGAGAATGCTGTACTCATGTTGCCAATGCTTGGACCCAGAAGGGGATGCTCTAAGTGCCATACAAGAGCTTCTAAGCATATAGTATGTTTTATTACTGCTCTGACTAGCTTAGAGCATGGGATGATAAAAATGGCGCAGCGAAGAAACCAAAAACACGAAAGATGTCGTGAAAGTACCGTGTCAAGCTCTGGTCGGGAAAGTACGTTTTGCAGATTTAGACATAGGTTGAAAAATGGCCTCTCGTTATGACCGTTATTAAAAATGATTATTCATTTGATAACATTCACAGATTTTCGAAGCGTTTGCGATCGACAAAAATAACTGGAAGGGGGAAGAGATGTGTTAGAATTTTCTGCGTATAATTTCTAATTGTCTATTGCAGCAGTTTAGAACATTTGACCGAGTTTTTGACTGTAAAAATTGTTTCGCTCAAAACGACTCACATAGGCTTATCGCCCATTTTTAAGGTACCTACTACCGGGCTGCGACTTAACGTTTCCCCCAGCGGCAAAACAAAAAAATTTCCGAACGGTGCGAAAGCCCTAGATAGGTAGACAACAGCTTAAATAAATTAAAACTCCATGTATCACGTTTTTTTGTGCGAAGCCCCGACCCTAACCTGCTGGTCGAATTAAAAAAAAAACACACAAAACAAAATAAAGAGTGACCTAACAGTGGCGAAGCTAAGGTACGATGAGCGCTTTCGATTATACGTGCAACGATTTAAAAAGACGTGAAAAACCGTGGATGTGATAAAGGGCTGCAAGAATACCAAATACCACGCAGTTTCATGTCCTCGCTTGAATGGTAGACGGATAGAATCAGAGGAAATTGACATCGCAAGAAGTTGGCATTTCGTCGAAGCTGGGCTTACATTGCGGAAATCGATAAAGATAAAATTAGCGCTATATTGGAGCCGCCACAACTTCCCAATTCCGTCTTTTTAAGTACGACAAACGCGAGAGAGTGGCAAACCTTTACTCTTAACCGAAAAACAACGTCGTATCTGGCATCGGTGCTATTGCTCCCCTTCCCGTTAAATAAATTGACCCTAAAATTACAGAAATATACCCTTTAAAATAATTTGGCCGAATCGACGGAAGTTTTTCCTCAAAAATTGAAAGTAGCGCGACTTAGGGCAACTCACAAAAGTGGTGGCAGATGTGAAGTGTTCAATTACGGGGCAAACCCTGTGTTGACTGTCTTTTCAAAAATATTTCAAGGAGTTACACGTAAAAGACTTAAAAACATTCCAAAACCAACGCGATCTCACCATATTAGTATCGCTTTTAAAACAACAACCCAAGGCAGCGAGCTCTACCTAGTATAGGGTTTTTGAGGGTCATAATTGGCGGATCTGCCGTACAAGGCACAATAAAGATGATGAAAAAGAAGCCTTGCCTCGTGGACCGTGCAAACATCATCATCTAGCTTCTCTGCTGTTACTTTCTCATTAAACCTACGCTGTGGAAACGTCCTGCGGTCTCTCGTTATTAAAGATGGTGCCGTGTCCAGGTACCGATACCACACTTGGCTGGATAGTGCATGGACCAGTAACCGACAATACAATCAGCCTGAAAGGGACACAGTTAGTGATGGTGGTCGAGGTTGAGACAACTAAGTGGAGTTGAAGACAGAGCTGGAAATATTTTGGAGCTTAGAAGCCATGAGAATGGAAGCAAGGACTAGGCAGATGGACAAAGGTAGCAAGGTTTCCCAAAAGTATGTGTAGTAGAGTACGTGTAGAAAGAAGTTGGGCGCTATAAGTTGAACCAGGGGAACTCGAACTCATGACAGCGGTTCTGGCAGTAAGGTTGAGCGAGTGTAAGAGAAAACAATACGCCGAAAACTTCAACATTGCCAACTACTGGACGGACTCTAGAAAAACGCTTCATTGGATCAGAGGAGACGCTAAAAGAGAAGTATTTGTCAAGAGGAGAGCAGAAGAAATACGCGAAAGAATAAACAAACACAGTTGGGGATTCTTCCATGGGAAAGAAAACTTTGGCGACATGCTGACACGCGGAATCAGCCCCAGATATCTAATAGAGTCGTCATTGTGGTGATACGGTCCGAGCGTCTTAAAATCCGAAGAACAGTGTCTGAACCCGGGAGAAAATGTGTTAATATCAACGCTGAGAGCGAGAAAAAGACGGTACAATGCAACCAACGGTCAAAGATCAAGCTTCCCCCTCAGTCCCTAACAAGGAGATATGGCTCTTAAAACAAGCTGCTACGTGTGACAACCTGGATGTTTATTTTCACCAAAAATACCAAACGAAGACCTATAAAAAGCGCACTAACAGCCGAGCAAGTACTAAAGGCAGAAGAATACGGGATTAAAAAACTCAGAAGAGTTTTAAGCTTTTTTCAATAAACACAGATAGCCATCCGAACAGGTGCTTTCAGCTGCAGGGAAGGGAAGTTTACCTGGATGGCGCAGCCATCATAAGGCACAAAGGGCGACTGCAGTTCAGCACTTTAGGAAATAGCCATGTCATAGTACTCCCAAAGGATGCATGATTTACGGAGCTTCAAAACCGGCACGTTAATAACGTAGTGCTGAACGGTAGTGGTCAGGCAACTCTCACAAGACTTCGTACCGGGCACTGGGTCGTACATTGACATCAGGCGGTGAAGCGGACCATTATCAATTACATAACATGCAAAAGGCGCATCGCAAGACACGTATAACAGCCAGTACCTCTAATTGCAGCGCATCGGGTAAACGAAGCGAAGCCATTTGAAGTTGTTAAAGTAGACTTCACCAGAAAACTGTAC
This sequence comes from Haemaphysalis longicornis, assembly GCF_048455015.1. Lineage (NCBI taxonomy): Eukaryota > Metazoa > Arthropoda > Arachnida > Ixodida > Ixodidae > Haemaphysalis > Haemaphysalis longicornis. Next base: position 161,359,587 of record NW_027526407.1, on the reverse strand, counting down.
GCTACGTACAAAGCCTAACACGTACAGCAACAACAACGCCTGATACGAAGAATTAAAACATCCATACTCAAGGTAATCGCCAAGAGTATATTATCTGTTGGGGAGCTACGGACTGTGGTATTAGAGGTTTAAGGTGCTCTGAAGAATCTTCCAGTGATATACGTATACGGGGAGCCCCCACAAGCTGTTCCCATTACACCAGCGGAAATATTTGGCGGCAAGCTGCACCTTCATGGCTCTCCGGGTAAGCAACAGAGCCGCGATAATAAAGAAGCATGGAGAAGGCGTTTTTGCGTAACGCAAGAGGGGGGCTGAGATGGCGAGGTGAATACTTAAAGCAGCTTGGATCAACGGCACGACCAAAAGCAGCAAGCAGCTCACAGTTATCGGAAGGCGACATAGCACTCATCCAAGACAAAAGCCTAGTACATTTTGATCATGTGCTGTATAGAACGAACGTATACCGGTAGCGATAGAAAAATAGGATCACTCCTTCTGCGATCAAGCAGCGAGGAGTTGCTACGAATCAACAAATGACATATATTCGCGTGGAAACTGCTTCATATGAGAGTGCAAATTCAAGCCATTGAGCCATTTCCGGCTGGCGGGAACCTGTTGAAGATCATCATCAGCGGATCTGCCTTAAAAAGCCAATAGAAGTAATGAAGAAAAAGCCTTGCATCTTTGGAAACAGCGCAAACTAACAGGGACACAAAAAGAAAGAAGTGGACATGACTAGCGTGGACATGACTAGCGCCATCCACTTCTTTCTTTTTGTGTCCCTGTTAGTTCGCGCTGTTCCCCAAGATTCTAGTACACCAACTCGCCCAACTCGCCACCCTGCTGCAGAAGAAGCCTTGCCTAGTGGAGCGTTCAACCATCATTATGTACTTTTTTTGGCTGGGCCTTTCTCATTAAACCTACGCCCTGGAAATGCTCGGCGGTTCCTCGTTGTTAAATACGCAGAGTATATTTTACACTATTGTTTCCCTTAAACCTACAAAAATGATTTGACTCAAGCAATGACGAAACATTACTTAGAAAGATAAAAAAGTTTAGGAATAGGCGGATTAGCAGCTGACGTATTAAAGAGCTAATGAAGCAATAGGGAACCATTTACTGACTTTATTCGTGTTTCTTTCGAGGTATTGAAAATAGAACCTGTGTCCCCCCGTGATGAAATAGGGGATTCCTGTTGTATATATTAATAGTGAATGATATTACAAACAGAACATTTACACCCCACACAGATGGCACGAACATATACTTCTCCAGCTGGGGTTTAGGCAAACTCTGTTATTAAGAAAATAAATATTTAGAAATGTCAAACTTGTGGAACGAAAACTTTCCACTAGTGAATATATCGAATACTACCTATACCATTTTTACACCATTGAATTAGGAGATAGTTCAAGGCATTCATATTTAATATCCGGGCAATATCATCAGCCAAACCAAAGAACCGAAGTTCTAGGGTGTATAAGCTCATAAACAATTATCTTGGCATCCCAATTTGGAATGGTTAGACAATAAAATTTCAAAAACAATGGCCTTCCGTTGACATTTAGTGTTGTAATACCACTTTGGCTCACAAAACCTCTTGATGACACTCTCTTCTATTCAAGGCTTTGGTCAGCACTTTTACCTTGTGAACATCAGTTAAAACAAATTACAAAGGGCTGATTGCCTTACAAAGAAGAGTTATCCGTATGTTCGCGATTTTCGCGGACAATAGGACGTCTTGCAAACGGATGATTCTGTTCTATTATTAGAGCATGATTAGAGCTTACCAATTTTATATATTACGTTTTTACAACGTATACACAACATTTCCTCATCGCAAATATAACGACACCAGCCGTATATACTCGGCCAGGTGTCCCAAATTATATACACTAAATTTAGAACAACTTACGGTAGCCAATCCTTTCTGTCTCAACACACCGACAAACTCAACGAAGTTGCAGACCAAATGGATTTCAAATGCAGTAACAAAAAAGGGAAATACCACGGAAATATTATCTCTTTAGCAACGATTTCCAACTGCAATGGCTAGAACTGGGGATGTTGTTTAGACTTCTCGTTTATATTGTGGTTTTGTAGTTGTGTTTTTGAAATACAATTAGAGTTCGACGCTGATTGCCCAATTCTACATTATTTTGCCTTACTCTTGTGTACTCTAATGTACAGTCTAGTACCTTTATTTTTTATTCTCTGCTGCTATACATGTTGCTTGCATTGTTCATTAATGAAACATTACACTTTCCAGCTTGTCACTTGTGCCTATTTATTGTACTGTACCAAAGGGGCCCGGGGAGTCTGTCATAATTTTGTGGCCTTTAGTACCAAGCTATTTCCTTGTACTCATTAGGAAATGAAATATTTGAAATAAACGCAGTTACGTTCTTTACCCTAAATGCGGCGTCACCCACACATTCAAGAACAACGAGCGACGTAGTTGCAAAAAATCACGTTGTGAAGGGCGGAAGAATATTATTATAAAGATTTTCAAGCTTCTATTCTTAACCAATACTTATATAGCTAGCGCACGTGGGGCAACCGAGTTTGGCATAGGTAAACATCAATTCGTTAGTCAGCTTCGTGGTATCCGCGCTGTGTAAGCGTGACAAAGCTATATAACTATATCAGACATAAATGATTGCGAAATGTTTGCTTACCAGTATCTGAAAGGAAATGCAAACGCTGAATATATTGAAGACGACTCAAAATAAATATTAACAGAGTCGCAAAGAGTGCGCCGTTGCGTATTTTATTGAGCCTTTCTTGAGTGCGTTCACAACCGCAGGACTAGAACGACCAGTATAATTATGCGGACTAAATCACCGGTTTGTCTCCTTCAACCAGTCCTCAACCAAAGTACGTGCGCTTGATGTTTGAGCGGTCTGACCTCTGTACCATCCCCTTCTTCTAACGGTCACGAGGAAAGACATGCATTTGGTTGTGATGGAAGAAACACTTTCAATGGCGGCGTGCATTTTTTGTGGCATCTTACGGCCGAGTTGTTCGCGAAAACACGCACAAGAAAACTGGAGCCTTTCTCGGCCCATTGGTTTTACTATCACTACAACCTCTTTTTGCGAAATGTTGTGCCAGGACCGCTTGTACTACCAGACACAGCACAACAAGAGCATTCTAGCGCTGAAACAGCCAAACAAAAAAGGCCGGGTGTAACTCTAGAGAAATCAACGTGTAGAAAAAACATTTCGCGTTCAAGCAAAACAGAACGGTAAATGTTCCTCTCAAGTGAAACATACAAACGATAAATAACCCCAATAGGACGCGCTATGCAGAGAAGCGAAAAAACCGCAACCAGAAGAAGACACCACAATTAAAGAACAGTCGAAGTAATACTCGCTCGCGAGCACCACAAGGGAGACAAAAAGGAGGAAAGAGCACCTACAATAGCAATGCAGTAAAAACAAAACACAAAGTCAACGTTAGTCTACTACCAACCATGACGATGCGAGAAAGAGCCGCGGAATAAACCATGCACGAGCGTTTCATCAGTCCAATACCGTTTTTTCTTCCAACAATAGCAATTGAAAATTCCGGGTGCATCTTCTGGGCGAAAGTCCACAACTTGCTTCTTGCGCAAAGCGCGGTATTCGGCATTGGGTGATCCGCCAGCTGATCAGCCTCGGGAATGCCTGTGAGAAGCCCCTTATGCCACATCCATCCATATTTTCTCGGTCCCAGGCTGTACGTCGCATACACGCTTATCTCGGTGCTCTCATTGTTTCTTCCAACGCTTGCCAAGTTGCTTTCGGCCGCTGTTTCATGGACCCAAGTTACTACATGGGACCTCTAATTTGCTGCGCCCTCAGGCAGCGGTTCATCAACGCTCGACGCTGCAGTATTGTGTTTAGCCTAGGCGTATCCTAAAAGCTCGTTCAGAGCACAATGTGAGCCGGTGTCAGGGCTTTTTGACGGCTTTAAATTGAGGTTTGACGCTACGAGGCTTCACAGATGATGAGGCCCCTGAAGCATCGGCCTACTTATACGGTTGGCCTGCCTAAATGTCGGCCACTTATTAGGCCGACATATGAGTGTTGTTTCGTACAACCATACAGTATGCTGGTTATCAACGCTGAAGAACCTCTTCGTACGCCTGGCAAGTTCGGTTCCACCACTGCAGCAGTAAAATTTTTATATTGCCTATAGGTCGGGCAAGAAGCAATTTGACGCCGACGCTTTTTCGCGCTTCCCATTGCATGAACCACCGCTGTCTGGCACTTTCGCAAAACAAACTGCTCTACCGATCACACCCATATTTACTACAATGGTTGAGGATCCAGCCAGTCTTTTGGCACTCCAACGAAGTGGTACATATTGTCGTACAATATTGGACAGCGTAAACGGCTTCGCACCACCACCTAAACGCCGTCTACGTCGACAGTGAGAGAAATTCGGCTCGTAAGTGGAGATCTCTATCGCAGCAGCCGTCACCGTGAAGGCAGCCGATGAGTACCTTTTGCAACTCAGCAACTTCGGAGAACTATGTTATAGGCGTTTCATGATGATGACACAGCAGGACATCCTCATCAAACGCCTCCATAGTTGCTGAGCTGCAATAGGTACCCATCTTGGTTTTGCAAATAATCACGACACATTCATAGTCATTACTTATGGCTTGGACTCTTCACAAGCGTGGGGAAGTAAATTTTTGTGTGTCAGATGTCAACACCGGAAAGGTCGTACGTCACCGCGGGCGGTCCGCTACAGCCACTTCCTTGCCTGTCGGTGCCTTTGCACCAGAGGGCATTGGTGTCTACTATATGGTTTCGAGAACACCCGCCGGCTAACATTGAAGTGAGACTGCAGTAATAAATTAGCTACCAACGTACGCTCAAACAGCACTATTGCGATTTGGATGCGCCAAATTATTCGCCGAATTTATTTCCTGCAAAGTACCATTTTGCAAGCGGAGCCTCTCGCATGCTAATGAGAAACTGAGGCAAGGTGTGTTTATCTCATATTCTTGTGTAGGGCTTCGAGCTGCCATTACGGGGCATAAAACCAGTAGCATCTACCACCCGCAGAATAACGGCCTCACCGAACAATTTCAGAGAACTCCCTCCGACATGCTCTCGATGTATATTCGGTCAGGCCACCCAAACTGGAATCTCCGAATACATTTCGTAACATTTGTATATAACGCGGCTATTCTATGCAGCCCGGCTGTTCACCTTTTACCTCGTCTACGGCCGTGTGGACACCGCCTTCCTCTTTGCTACTGTGTTTGTTCCCAATCAATTTGCTGAACAGTTCATTTCTCGAGTCAATCACTGCCGTCATCTAGACCGCATAAACATTGAACCTACGCTGCAACAATGAAAAAGCTGGTATGCTGCACCCGCAGCGAAGTGCATTTTCGTCCCGGCGATTAAGTGTTATTCTTGGCGCCCAATTGATCACCAGTCCTCTGGGAGAAGTTTTCACACTTGTATATTGTCACGTAGCCAAGGACGAAGCAGTTGTTTGGAAAAGAAACAAGTTTATTGGAGCGAACTTGTGCTCCCCTAACAACTGAAAAGAATACAGAGGCGGCGAAGCAGTGGTCAACAAAGTGACGTACGTGCGTCGGCGAGCGTCGCAGAATCGAATGCCCCGGCGTCTGCTCTGCAGGCTTTTTATCTTTCGGCGCGCGTGGTTCTGGAACCGTCGATTCGCATCGAGAACATTGTAGATGTAAGAAGATTATTCCGGGATGTTCACATTAGATCGGAATGCTCTCCCTATCTGAACAGATAGCACATGCGGCACAGAAAGAAAGAATGGAACACGCGCTTCCCTTGGCACGGAGATAACACAGACCGGCGCAGCCGGGCGGTAAAAGCAAAACACAAATAAACAAACCCAATGCATGGTTCGCGGCATTACCCCCCCTCTAAGAGTGCATCGACCCGATGCTAACATAAGCGACAGTCCGAAAATGAAAATAAAAGTTCGTCATCGTTCGTAGAAAGGTTTTAAGCGAACCACGTGGACGACTTCGGGCCGCGTACGTCGTCGTGATGTGCCGGAGTCACCATCGGGGATCACTTCGTAGGTAAGTTGGCCAACACGTCGCAGAATCTGGTAGGGTCCGAAATACCGTCGCAGAAGTTTCTCGCTCAGTCCGCGTCGTCGGATGGGAGTCCAAACCCACACACGATCCCCTGGTTGGTACTCGGCGTCTCGGCGTCGGAGGTTGTAGCGGCCGGCATCCACCAGCTGCTGGTCCCTTATACGAACTCGAGCGAGCTGGCGGGCCTCCTCTGCACGTTGAAGGTATCCTTGGACGTCGGCGTTGAGGTCGTCGTCTTCTACATGCGGAAGCATGGCGTCGAGCATCGTAGTCGGTCGTCTTCCGTAGACAAGCTCGAACGGTGTCATCTGCGTAGTTTCCTGCGTCGCTGTATTGTACGCAAACGTGACATACGGGAGGACTTCGTCCCAAGTCTTATGTTCAACGTCGACGTACATGGACAGCATATCCGCAATTGTCTTGTTCAGACGTTCTGTTAGTCCGTTCGTTTGGGGGTGGTACGCCGTCGTTCTTCGGTGATCCGTGTTGCTGTAGCGTAAGATTCCTTGCATCAGCTCCGCGGTAAAGGCCGTTCCGCGGTCCGTGATTAGGACTTCAGGGGCTCCATGTCGCAGCACAACTTGGTTTATAAAGAACTTGGCGACTTCTTGTGCAGTCCCCCGCGGAAGAGCGGCGGTCTCTGCGTAGCGCGTCATGTAGTCTGTCGCTACGACAATCCACTTGTTCTCCGATCGTGACGTCGGGAACGGGCCTAGAAGGTCCATTCCAATTTGTTGAAAGGGCCTCCGCGGGACGGCGATCGGTTGTAGAAGTCCGGCGCGTCTTGTCGGCGGCGTTTTTCGTCGCTGGCAGTCCCGGCAACTCCGAACGTAGTGGGTGACGTCGGATGTAAGGCGGGGCCAGAAGTACTTCGCCTTAATTTTTGCAATAGTGCGAGCTGTGCCGAGATGTCCGGAAGACGGGTCGTCGTGGGACGCTTCCAAAATTTCGTCACGAAGGTCTGCGGGGATGACAAGTAGATAATTCGTTCTTGTTCCGGGGCTGAAATTCTTCTTCACGAGGACGGAGTTTCTGAGGCTGAATGCTGGTAAGTTACGCTTGAACGCTCTAGGCACGGCGACGTTACGTCCTTCGAGGTAGTCGATCATTACTCGCAAGTCGGGGTCGGCACGCTGCTGGGCGGCTAGGTCGCTCTCCGTAACAACCCCGAAGAACGCACTGTCTTCATCGGAGTCTTGTGGTGGTGGGTCGACAGGGGCGCGGGACAGGCAGTCGGCGTCGGAGTGTTTCCTGCCGGATTTGTAGACGATTGTAATGTCGAACTCTTGCAGGCGCAAACTCCACCGCCCAAGACGGCCAGAGGGGTCCTTCAAATTGGTGAGCCAACACAGCGCATGGTGGTCTGTTACAACCTTGAACGGTCTGCCATACACGTATGGGCGAAATTTTGAAATGGCCCATATAATAGCCAGGCACTCTTTTTCGGAGGCAGAGTAGTTTTTCTCCTCCTTCGACAGACCACGGCTGGCATAGGCGATTACGTTTTCGCACCCGCTTTGTTTTTGGACAAGGACGGCACCCAAGCCTATATCACTGGCGTCCGTGTGTATTTCCGTTTCGGCGTTGTCGTCGAAATGAGCGAGCACGGGCGGGCTTTGCAGGTGTTTTTGCAGCTCGCAGAATGCCTTTTCTTGGTCGTCTTCCCAGCTGAAAGCGGTGCTATCTTTCGTCAAGCGCGTGAGCGGCTCTGCAATGCGTGCGAAGTTTGCGACGAAGCGCCGGTAGTATGCGCACAGTCCAAGAAATCTGCGCACGCCCTTCTTATCTTTCGGCCTTGGGAAGTTCGCTATGGCTGAAGTTTTCGCCGGGTCAGGCAGGACTCCCGCGGCGTTGACGACATGGCCCAAAAACTTCAGTTCCTCGTACGCGAAGCGGCACTTTTCAGGCTTCAGCGTTAACCCCGACGTACAGATGGCCTCGAGTACTGACTGCAACCTTGCGAGGTGTTCGTCGAAAGTCCGGGAGAATACCACAACGTCGTCGAGGTATACGAGGCAGGTGTGCCACTTCAGGCCAGCTAGCACAGTGTCCATGACTCTTTGGAACGTTGCTGGTGCCGTGCATAGCCCAAACGGCATTACCTTAAACTCGTATAGGCCGTCCGGGGTTATGAATGCAGTCTTCTCTCGATCTCTCTCGTCCACTTCAATTTGCCAGTAGCCGGTCTTCAGGTCCATCGATGAGAAGTACCTCGCATGGCAGAGGTGGTCGAGGGCGTCGTCGATTCGTGGCAGGGGGTACACGTCCTTTTTGGTGATCTTGTTCAATCGCCGGTAGTCAACGCAGAACCTCAGTGTGCCGTCTTTTTTCTTCACGAGTACGACCGGCGCAGCCCACGGACTTTTCGATGGCTGTATAATGTCGTCGTTGAGCATGTCGTCGACTTGAGTCCGGATGGCTTCGCGCTCGTGGGAAGAGACGCGGTACGGTGACTGTCGGGTAGGTCGGGCTCCATCCTCGGTTATTATCCGGTGCTTCGCCAGAGGTGTTTGACGTAACTTTGAGTTCGACGAAAAACACTCGCTGTAGCGACGCAGCAAAGCCAATAACTTGTTCCTTTCTTCTTGCGGTAGCGCCGGATTCACGTCGAAGGGGTGCGGAAGCTTGAAGGTATCGTCGGGTGCGCGTTCAAAGTCGGCGACTGCTATCACGTCACTTGCTAGTTGCGTTTCTTCGACGAACGCAATTGCAGCGCCCTTGTTTAAATGCTGGTACTCCTCGGTGAAATTGGTGACCAAAACGTGGGATTTGCGATGCTTAAACCGCGCAATGCCTCTTGCGACAGACACACCGCGGTCAAGAAGCAACCTTCGGTCACTCTCCACGATAGCGTCGACGTCGGGAGCAGCACCTTCACAGTAGACGGTGATCATCAAGCTTGCGCGGGGTGGCAGGGTGACGTGATCATCGGCGATCCTTACAGCTGCATGGTGTTCGGGGTTCGATTCCGGCGTCATGGAGTGGTCGGAGGAAAAAGTTATCGACTTCGTCTGGAGATCGATTATTGCGCCGTTGTCTGTCAAAAAGTCCATTCCGAGAATTACGTCGCGGGAGCAGTTGGGCAAAACGACGAACACTGCAGGGTACGTCGTGCCATCTATGGTGACGCGCGATGTGCACGTTCCACTTGGCGTCACGATGTGGCCTCCTGCTGTGCGTATGTGCGGACCGTCCCATCTGGTCATAACTTTCTTCAGCTTAGACGCAAATGGTCCGCTCATTACGGAGTAGTCGGCTCCCGTGTCTACGAGGGCGACTACATCAAAACCGTCGATGGACACCTTGACGTCGGATGCCGCCTTCCTCGAGTTCCGGGTGCGTCGGGGCGTCGCATCTCGGCTTGTGCGTGTTGACGGTCGGGCACTGTGCGTCGTCGTTGTCCATGTCTTCTCAGCGGACGTCTCGGTCAGGTCGGGTAAGCGTTGCGGCGTATAGCTGTCGTCGTGTTCGGGAGTCTCATCAGGGTTAGGTCGAGTCGTCGGGATGAGGGCATGTCGTGAATCACTGTCTTCGGCGCGTCCTTGCGTCGTTGGAGGGTTTCCGGTTTTTCTCCGTAGAGCAACTTCACCTCCAGAAGTTGCTGCTTTTAGTTTCCCCCGCGTGGGCTGGGGGACCTTCCACGGGCGAAGTCAGCGTTGCTACGGCGGTTCGGCGATTGGTATGGGTAGGGCGACGGCGAACGGTTGAAACGCGCTGGGCCACGGCTGGTTTCAGATAGATACTCGTCGATCTCACGTGGTCGTTGGCCAGGGAGAGGGCGAGGTGCGTCGACGGAGAAACCACGCAGTCCGAGTCTCTTGTATGGGCAGCGACGGTAAATGTGGTCGGCCTCTCCGCAGTGGTAGCACAGAGGACGGTTATCGGGAGTTCGCCATACGTCCGTCTTCCTCGGCGTCTGGTTTCGGGCTACCGGGGGTCGGGCGGGTGACAGTGGGCGGCGGTACGGCGGGGCCTCTTGACGGCGTGTTGGAGCAGGGCGGGGTCGACGAACAGCCGCGGAGTATGTCATAGCTTGTGGCTCTCGGGGTACCTCGGATGGCGTAGAAGTTCCCAACGCTTGTTGCACTTCTTCTCTAATCACGTCGGTGAGGGAAGCGACTTGGGGATGCGGCGGCGTTGGGAGAAGTTTCCGCAGCTCCTCTCTCACTATTGCGCGGATAGTCTCGCGTAGGCTGTCGGCCGGGATCCGCGTGCTGCCAAAGTCGTTCTCATTGGCCGCGCCAACAAAGTTGCGGTCATACTGCTTAGCACGCATTTCGAGGGCTTTTTCAATGGTGCTGGCTTCGGTCACGAATTCGGCGATGGTTTTGGGCGGATTTCGGACAAGTCCAGCAAACAGTTCCTCCTTCACTCCGCGCATTAAGAAGCGCAACTTCTTTTCTTCCGTCATTTCGGGGTCCGCGCGGCGAAATAGCTGCTTCATCTCCTCAACGAAGATCACGACACCTTCGTTGGGGTGTTGCGTGCGTGTTTCCAACAAAAGGGCGGCTCTTTCTTTCCGCACGACGGTAGTGAAGGTCTTAGTGAACTCGCTTTTGAACTGAGCCCAGTTTGTCAAGGAGCTCTCGTGGTTCTCGAACCAAGTGCGAGCCGAATCTTCCAAGTAAAAGAAAACGTGCCGGAACGTTTCTGCGTCGTCCCACCTGTTGAATTTCCGGACGCGCTCCAGTTTCTCCAACCATTCTTCTGGGTCTTCTGCGGGGGCTCCTCGGAATGATGGCGGTTCCCGTGGCTGCTGAAGAACGACAGGAGGATTGGCTTGGTTGAGCATGGTGCTGGTTGCGACGTTTTTCTTCTTCGTCTTCTCCGGTAGTAGACCGAACTCGGGTGGTAAATCTTGCACGCGGAGGCTGGCTCTTGTTGGACTGGCTTGGCGGCTTCCAGAGGTTGTAGTGGGCATGAAGGGTGCGTACCCCGCACCTCCACCAGATGTCACGTAGCCAAGGACGAAGCAGTTGTTTGGAAAAGAAACAAGTTTATTGGAGCGAACTTGTGCTCCCCTAACAACTGAAAAGAATACAGAGGCGGCGAAGCAGTGGTCAACAAAGTGACGTACGTGCGTCGGCGAGCGTCGCAGAATCGAATGCCCCGGCGTCTGCTCTGCAGGCTTTTTATCTTTCGGCGCGCGTGGTTCTGGAACCGTCGATTCGCATCGAGAACATTGTAGATGTAAGAAGATTATTCCGGGATGTTCACATTAGATCGGAATGCTCTCCCTATCTGAACAGATAGCACATGCGGCACAGAAAGAAAGAATGGAACACGCGCTTCCCTTGGCACGGAGATAACACAGACCGGCGCAGCCGGGCGGTAAAAGCAAAACACAAATAAACAAACCCAATGCATGGTTCGCGGCAATATTGTTTTCTATATCGTCACCGACCATTCTCTCTTTAATTACCGAGTATTCCCGTCAACTGCCTCCACACGCCGTCGGAGACGCTGAAGTTGAATTGTCACGTTGCTGGCATGAGGGGTTTCATCAATCGCGCACCATAAATTACCGCGACCAGGCGACCGCTTCAAGCTCTGGGGAGGGAATGAGAGAAATGTGAGCACTTATCAATGCACCTGTGAACTAAACGGCGCCGTTGAATTACCGTAGACTGTGCCTACACAGCTTTAACCAGTGGTGCCAATCCCTGGCCTGCACATAACCATTATGTACCTGATTATCATGATAACTGGCTTGGATGGTGATTCATGATCGGGCAGGTAATGCAGGCAACCGTTCCATTTTTTTACATTATTTTTACAATTTTTATAATATTTATGTTTTATATTTTATATATATATATATATATATATATATATATATATATATATATATATACATTTTAACCTATGCCGCTTCGTCCTCCAGCGTAAACTGCATGCTCAGAAAGCACCACAACATTCTACTTCAAAGCGAAAGGTTGCAAAGTGTTTTCCCTGAGCCTCCCCGCGTCGTGTACCGACGTGCGAGGAACGTTAGAGATATTGTAACGTCATCTAAGGTCAACACCCCGAGTTTCACAGGCAGCGGACCCTGCAATAAGCCTAGGTGAGAACTGTGCCCCATGATAACTAAAGCCTCTGTCGCCACCTGCACCACGTATTCGTTCTCTTTCTAGATAAGAGGAACATTGACTGTGACAGCGCAAGCATTGTCTATCTTCTTGAATGCACCATATGTCACGTCCAGTACGTTGGACAAACGGAGAATCCGTTTATAATGATAATCAACAACCACCGAGTACACATAAAGTCCCTACCACACATTCCCCTATCTAAACATTTAAATAATGTAGGCCACCCTTTCTACGCATTCACAGCTACAGTGCTTCAGTCCAATTTCAAAACGCATTATGATCGTGAAGCCCGTGAATCGTACTTTATTTACAAGTATAACACTGTCTTGAGCGGCATAAATGAAAACGCCGGCCGATTGTCTTGCTTGCCCAATCAGGCAAAGGAGAAGGCCGATGCAGCAAGCAACTGTGAAACTTTGTTCCGAAAGAGAAGAATTCCTACTTCTTTTTTTTATTTTTTCAAACCTGTGTACGTGTTGTACTTTGTAGTGTCAGTGTATTGCTTGTGACTAGTTGCCATACCACATAGGCACGAATGTACATAAATTTCATCATAGTACCCCTTGCTTTAAATCTTTTTAAATTTTTTATATTTTTCTTTATTTGTATGAATAATATTTTGTGTCCTTTTGTACTGAACAATTGCTATCGGGTAGATAAAACCGCTTGTCTTTTTTGTGGTGATGTTCTGTTTATAGTTTTTTCTGTGTGTCTGTATGCGGGTATGTAAAGAAATATGATCTTGCGTGATTGCTCTTCAAAAACTTTATGTGGCCCTGTATATCTCCTTTTTTCTGTGTTTTAGCCTTATGTTCATTTATTTTCGGTATTTATGTGATCAAGCCTAAATTAGCGTTACTTTGAATTGTGTTGTCCTTGCATTGCATGACCTCGTGGACGCCTCGTGGATGGCTGCCACGTTTTACGCAGGAAAATGTTTCAGCAATTTCACGCCACGTGAAACCACGTGCCGCTTGGGTCTTTTATTCGAACCTCTTTCATCCCCGCATTCCCCCTCCTGCGGTTTCCGCGCCCCTCCCGCTAATCTTAACCCCCTCTTCCTTCCCTCGCTTTCTTTTTTTCATTTGTGCGTGTGTGTTATTAACGCTTGGACTAGGCACCCGTAATTACCTCTGGTCTCTCCCACCCTTTTCTCTTCACCAGTCAATTCCCTCTGGTTCTTTGCATATTTTCTGTATTTCTGAAACTCCCACACCCTGCAGGTTGCCCTACCAGGCCCCTGCCTCCAGAAACAGGTCAACAAACGAACAGGAAAAGAGCCCCTCCTTAGTTCTCACCTTCTTGCTTTCCCATCGTTACTGCAGTACCTTGCAATGGTTTTCTCTTATCCTATAGCTTCGCCTGCATTGATTAGGCCCTCTTTCCCCTCTGTTCCCCGGCAGCACTCCAACGCCCCTCCTCTTTTTTCCCCCACCTCTTGCGTTCTGCGGCTTCGTATGCTTTTTTGTGTCGCGTAGAGCCTACGTTTTAAATGCAGAGCATTTCTTTAACTCACAATGTGACCCGTTCTTGGCTTCCGTCGTAGTCCGCATCGCTCGCACGTGCGCCCTCTCGGCGCGATCGTGCCGTGATAAAGGCGAGTATCGGTGAGGCTGGAACGCACTCATCGCCGCGCTCTCTCGTCAGCCCCGCTCCTCCTCGCCTACTCTCCGCTCGCATCGCGCGCTCTCTCCGTGGTAGGTTCCCGCCCAACAGGCGGGGGAGCGCGCGTCGCGGGATCAACAACATCAGTGGCGTGATCGTGACGTCGGCATGGCGCGCGTGTGGCGCGATCGTGTCGTGATAAAGGGGGGTGTCGGCGAGGCTGGAACGCGCTCATCGTCGTGCTCTCTCGTCAGCAGTTGCCACAAGTGCAACAACAATAACATAACGCAAACTACTTAACGTCGTGTGCCCCCGGAAATGCTCCGCATTTGATCGTGCCCCTCGCGAGGGGGATGTTTCTTTCATCAGGAAAACGGCTACCGCTGGCGGTATTCGAACCCGCGTCCTCGGGTACAGCATTTCTTTTTGTGGACAAATGCAACCACGTTGCGGAAAAACTGCACGGAGTGGACAGCCAGGTGAATCAGTTGTTTTTGCTTGATACATCTTCTTGGCTTGCCCACAACTGAAATGTATTTAAAGCCCACTGATCTGCACTATTGTATCTTTGAAAAAGATCGGCCCCTGGTCGAAACGTTAGAATAAATGTTGTTACGTTTTTCAGTTTGACTTCTCCATCGTACAGCTAACCTCATAGCCTGGAACCTCTTCTCCCGATTATGTGTATATATATATATATATATATATATATATATATATATATATATATATTTATATATATATAGGTAAAAGATAAGAACAACTTTGCGGTTAACTTGTTTATTAAAAATTAGTCCGACAGTTTCGGAAGTGGAACTTCCGTCCCTGAGGAAGGAAGTTCCACTTCCGAAACTGTCGGACTGACCGTTTCTTCTGGCCCGTTGCAAAACTCATCGAAATCTATATATATATATATATATATATATATATATATATATATATATATATATATATATATATATATACATATATATATATAAAGGGGTTTGGACATGAGGGGCTCGTTACGAAATACCGAAAGAAGTGCTGACAGTCTACCACGCCAAAGAAGGCATGGAGGAATGGTTAGACTATTTTTTACCGTTAGTGGGGTTACAATATTATTTTTTCAATAATTACGTGAGAAAGAAAGAAAGAAAAAAGCGCGCCCAGAGTGGGGACCCAGTTCACGCCTTTCGATAAGATCTTGAATGCCTTACCAATTCGGCTATCTGGGCGACTGTGTTCTCCTTTACTTTCTGGGGTATTTACATTTTCTACAACTGTATCTGACGCTTCTGTCACTTGAGGGTGGTAGCCAGCGCCACTCAGACTACACGGGGAGAAGGGGACCTTCTTTTCAACCCCCGGGGCGTGACTTTAACGTCTACAGCCTGTCATAAGCGGGTAACTGGCGGGACACCCTCTTATGCTACCTTGGCGTCAAGGCAGCTGGAACTCAGGCCCTCGCCAAGCTTTCGCACGATGAAGGGGTTTGGAAATTAGGGGCTCGTTAGGAAATACAGAAAGAAATGCCGGCAGTCTACAATGCCAAAGAAGGCATAGAGGAATGGTTAGACTATTTTTTACCATTAGTGACGTTACAATAATATTTTTTCATTAATTACGTGACAAAGAAAAAAAAAACACGCGCCCAGAGTGGGGACCGAACCCACGCCTTTCGATTAGATTTCGAATGCGCTTACCAATTCGGCGATCTGGGCGACTGTGTTCTCCTTCACTTTCTGGGGTATTTATATTAACTACAACTGTATCTGACGCTTGAGGGTGGTAGCCAGCGCCACTGAGACTACAAGGGGAGAAGGGGACCTTCTTTTCACCCCCGGGGCTTGACTCTAACGTCTACAGCCTGTCATAAGCGGGTAACTGGCGGGAAACCCTCTTATGCTATCTTGGCATCAAGGCTGCCAGAACCGAGGCCCTCGCTAAGCTTTCGCACGATAAAGGGGTTTGGAAATAAGGGGCTCGTTAGGAAATACAGAAAGAAATGCCGGCAGTCTACAACGCCAAAGAAGGCATACAGGAATGGTTAGACTATTTTTACCGTTAGTGACTTTATATTATTTTTTTTATTTATTACGTGACAAAGAAAGAAAAAAAAACACGCGCCCAGAGTGGGGACCGAACCCACGCCTTTCGATTAGATCTCGAATGCCCTTACGAATTCGGCGATCTGGGCAACTGTGGTCTCCTTCACTTTCTGGGGTATTTATATTTACAACAACTGTATCTGACTCTTCAGGGTGGTAACCAGCGCCACTCAGACTACACGGGGAGAAGGCGACCTTTTTTTCAACCCCCGGGGCGTGACTCTAACGTCTACAGCCTGTCATAAGCGGGTAACTTGCGGGAAACCCTCTTCCCGCCAGTTGGAGGCTGTAATCTTGGAGGCGGAGGCTGGCTCTTGTAGGACTGGCTTGGCGGCTTCCAGAGGTTTTAGTGGGCATGAAGGGTGCGTACCCAGCACCTCACCAGATGTCACGAGGCCAAGGACGACGCAGTTGTTTGGAAAAGAAACAAGTTTATTGGAGCGAACTTGTGCTCCCCTAACAACTCAAAAGAATACAGAGGCGGCGAAGCAGCGGTCAACAAAGTGACGTACGTGCGTCGGCGAGCGTCGCAGATTCGAATGTTGCGGCGTCTGCTGTGCAGGCTTTTATCTTTCGGCGCGAGAGTTTCTGGAACCGTCGATTCACATCCAGAACATTGTAGATCACAGAAGAATATTCTTGGCCAGCGGCGTTAAGGCGAAACACCCTGCTGAACTGAATGAGACAGGCCGTGTGGCACAAAAATAAAGAATGGAAGACGCGCTTCGCACGGGACACATATAACAGATCCGGGCGCGGCGGGGCATTAAATGCAAACAATAAATAAGCAAACCCGTTTATGGTTCGCGGCAATATGTTTTAAAATTGGGAGATTAGGTGTTGTTTTTGCATCGGATCTGTGATTATTGATGCGAGTTCTAGAAGAATTTTCAGCCTCCCAATATATTGCGCGCCACAAGCACCACATTCTAGGAGGTAAACTATATTTGCAGTGCCACAATTATAGCTGCCTCTGATCTGCATGGAAAAGTCAGATTCCCTGCTCTGAGCGCTTGTTGTTGTTGCCATCATCAGACACAATTTGCACCGGGGTTTTCCACATGATGTGGAACCTGTGAAACTAGTTTCTCGTGATCGAGATGATGTTACAAAGTCTCTGATGTTTCTTTCACGGCGATACACCACGCGTGGTGGGTCAGGGATGTCGTGCTTCATTCTTTCACTCTGGAGCAAGATGTTGTGGTGTCTCCTTAAAATTGCAATGATGTTTGGGTCAGATGCCGTATATGTCAGAATCAGATTGGTTTGTGACCTCGAAGTGGAGGTTTTATTGCCACTAAAGGGTCTAGAACGCTTCTGTTCTGATGCCTTCCTGATTGGATCTTGAATGAGTGGTAGTGGGTATTTTTGTCGTGCGAGGGCAATGCGGAGCTGATCACAATTATAAGCGAAGTCATTTTGGTTAGAGCCAATACTGCGGAAGCGTAGCGCTTGGCTGTATGGAATGGCCGTTTAGCCGTGTCTCACATCACCGCTTTGAAAGTGAATGTGGTGAAAGCACAGGAAAAAAATACATTGACATAAATACCCCATAAAGTGGAAGGGAAAAATATCCCCGCCGCTAGCGTAGTGGTTATTGAACCAGACCGCTATTCTGGAGGTCGTGGGTTCGGATCCCACCTGCCGGGCTTTTTTTCTCCACTTTCTTTCCTTCCAAATTCTTCATCTGTTTCAATGACCTACCATATCCTCCCGTTTGCTTTCCGAGGTTTTCTTGACTGCCATTCATTATTCTATATATATATATATATATATATATATATATATCAATGTTGCAGTCGTCATTGCCAGTGCTATTCGGCTTTTTTCGAAATATTTAATAGGGCCGAATGACGTGTGCTTGTCACGTTGCTTTGATTCATTGATAAATAAGCGAAAATATAAGTCGAGAAAAAATCCGCCGTTTTCCGGGAGCGGGACTCGAACCCACATCTCCGCATAACCGGTGCGGTGCGTTAACCAATTACGCTATCCCGCAGCGGCTTCTCTCTCGACTTTAAAGCGGGGGTTTATATTTACAAGAGCTCTGAGGCCGGTCAACTAGCGCCGCCCCTCGACTACCGCGGGAGACGTAGAACGTCTTCTTTCCCAGCGGCCGCCACGTAGAACGTGGTCGGAGGTCGGGGTTAGCAATTGGCATATCCGAACTGCTGGAGCCAGTGCCTCGTAATGCATGTAGCAGAACAGAGAGATACGGGACGAGGGACTCGGTAAAGATACATATCAATGTTGCAGTCGTCATTGCCAGTGCTATTCGGCTTTTTTCGAAATATTTAATAGGGCCGAATGACGTGTGCTTGTCACGTTGCTTTGATTCATTGATAAATAAGCGAAAATATAAGTCGAGAAAAAATCCGCCGTTTTCCGGGAGCGGGACTCGAACCCACATCTCCGCATAACCGGTGCGGTGCGTTAACCAATTACGCTATCCCGCAGCGGCTTCTCTCTCGACTTTAAAGCGGGGGTTTATATTTACAAGAGCTCTGAGGCCGGTCAACTAGCGCCGCCCCTCGACTACCGCGGGAGACGTAGAACGTCTTCTTTCCCAGCGGCCGCCACGTAGAACGTGGTCGGAGGTCGGGGTTAGCAATTGGCATATCCGAACTGCTGGAGCCAGTGCCTCGTAATGCATGTAGCAGAACAGAGAGATACGGGACGAGGGACTCGGTAAAGATACATATCAATGTTGCAGTCGTCATTGCCAGTGCTATTCGGCTTTTTTCGAAATATTTAATAGGGCCGAATGACGTGTGCTTGTCACGTTGCTTTGATTCATTGATAAATAAGCGAAAATATAAGTCGAGAAAAAATCCGCCGTTTTCCGGGAGCGGGACTCGAACCCACATCTCCGCATAACCGGTGCGGTGCGTTAACCAATTACGCTATCCCGCAGCGGCTTCTCTCTCGACTTTAAAGCGGGGGTTTATATTTACAAGAGCTCTGAGGCCGGTCAACTATATATATATATATATATATATATATATATATATATATATATATATATATATATATATATATATATATATATATATATATATATATATATATATATATATATATATATATATATATATATAATATATATATATCTATATATGTATAAATATATATATATATATATATATATATATATATATATATATATATATATATATATATATATATATATATATATATATATATATATATATATATATATATATATATTTATACATATATATATATATATAAATCTAGAGAAAGATAAAACTCACAAAAAGCGCAGAAGTAGTACAAGTAAACAGTCGGATACACAGCAAGAACAATGAGAAACAAGGTTTACTTACGTAGCGGCAACGGGACTTGCCTTCATCAGACTAAAGTTACATGATTTTGCTGCCAGATCATGTTGTCAGACAGCAAAATCATGTAACTTTACTCTCATGAAGGCAAGTCTCGTTGCCCCTACGTAAGTAAACCTTTTTTGTTTTTGTTCTTGCTGTGTATCCGACTCTTTACTTATACTACATATATATATATATATATATATATATATATATGCGAATCAGAAAACGAAATGAGGTGGTCATTGAATTAGACAGAATTACCCCCCTATTCCGAATCCCTCCTACACTCCATGTATTTCCTCCACTCGGTCGAGTGGAGGATAGACAACACCTCTACTCGATGCCTCGACGTATATTATAAACGTGGTGAGGCCGATTCTTTGAGGAAATTTGCATTTCGAGCGACTCTCGAAATCGCAGCTGCTGAGGGGGAGCGAAATGTATCTGCAGGCGAGGTTATTGCAAATTTCTGTTCAACACATAAAAGTAAGCCTCAAAAATTGGTTTTTAATGTTTCTATTTCCGGTTAAATAACTGTACAGGTATTTTGAGAAATATTTCTTACACTGAATGAGCGGAGCACAATAATGACGTGAGCTAGATGGACGCAACTAGCCATAGCTATTTTAAATGCGAATGCATTTTTTAGTCGGGGGTTGTCGTGCTCCGTCGGCGTGCGCCTGCATTCCTCCAGCGCGAGCGCACGTGAGCGCGCGCCTCGTAGTTCTGCCGTCGTCGTCGTCGTCGTCGTCTCGGCGCGGCGGAACCGCGCCGCTACAGTCTTTTTAAATGCGAATGCATTTCTTAGCGGGTGGTAGCTCGGGCGGGAGTAGCGAACTGCAAGGGGAGATGAGGAGCGCGCTCGGGCGTGTGAGGGCGCTCGCATCGCGGAGCTCGAGCGGAGTAGCGGAGAGTGAGTGGAGAGGAGGAGCGCGCTCGGGCGTGTGAGGGCACTCGCATCGCGGAGCTCGGCGGGAGAGAGCTCAAGCGTGGGGTGGGCGTGCTGCGCGGGTCTCTCTCTCCTCTCCGCGTACCCTCTCTCCGCTCGCTGCGCTTGGAAAATGTATATAAATGCAGTGGAGCGCACGCCTCTCTCCGTTACTGCTTGCCGCAGCGCAGTCATCGGTGCACCCAATGCATTCGCATTTTCGCACGATCCCCTTCAGGGAGGTGGGGGGAGTTTTTTTGGCGTGGCCACACTGCACACATACTTCGGTAGCAAACATTAAATCTGTTTTATTTTTGTGTACGCTGCTCTCAGTATCTCGTCGTGTCTCCCGTTCTTTGTTATCTTATGAATGACTATGAGTTTCAGCGCCCCACTCGGGATGATAGCGAAGATAACGATGTCAGCGGAAGGGCTTGAGGTGTACGGCGGTTATGTTTTCATGCGTGACGAGCACATATTTTCGGCCGGAATTGCCGCCACAGTGAGCTCTTAATTCTTTGTTCTTTGCGGTTCCCGCCACAACCCTCAGCTAAAAGCCCGCATGTTCAGATTACAAAGTATTGCGTTTCAATTTTGATGGCACCATGGTAAATCCGGTAGAAATGTTTGCGTTCGACAGCACGCAAGCGCGAGATAGCAGACGAACGCAAAGCGACAGGAACTTGGAGGGGGCGAAGCCTCGCAGCGCGGGCGACGCCAAGAAAAACGAAAAAAGAGAACTGCGCTTTGGAGCAGGCGAGACACTCTCTCGCTTCCCTACGACGATCGTCTGCTTCATACGCACTGTAAGCAGATTACGGAAGCCGTGTCATACGCGAGTGTGACACCTTCAATAGAGAGCAATGACTTTCTGTACATGACACAGACAACCTTGTCATTGCGAGGATAAAGGCTGGTCCACAACGATATCTCGGAGCTCACCCGCCATCGCCGAAAACATCACGACGCTTCAAAAAAACCAGTTCCAACTAACGCCTGACGACGCGGCTTGTCGGCGGCGACGTGTGGAAGAAGGCACCTATCACAGCTTGAAATGTCCCGGCGCCATAACATCCCAACGTAAGCAGCGGCCGGAACGCAGGGAGCAGTGGGTGGCCGTGGTTGCCGGCGTTTGGCTCGAAGGGTAGCCACATCGGCAGCTCCAGCGGTGATCGATTTGGTGAAGCGGCACTGCGACATGAATTCGCCTTTGCTGAAATGCTCAAGCGTATTCAGCCAGTACCTTATGGGTTGGCAATGCAAATTCACAGTGCGGACATAGCATAAATCTTCCTTAAATGCCTCGTGAATGCGGGATACATGCTCGGCGAACTCCGTCAAAGAGGCGAGCTGGCGAACCGGCTCGAACTGAGAGAAGCCTAGAAGGCCATCTTGAAAATAGTACTGGAGACTGCTTCAAGGTAGCACAGACAACACCTTGGATTTCCTCCTCCGAATGGTGAGCGGCTCCTCCGTTGGAGTATGCACTTTAATGGAGGTTAGTTTATGAAACCGAAACACGCGTACAAGGGTCTTCTCGAACGGAGGCTGGAGTAGACGAGGGACTCAGAATACGGGGATTTGTGTTGGCAGTAAAGAAATTCTGGGAAAGCTTATGTGAGAATTTGTCATTAAAACAGCGAATAGGTCATTGAAACAGATAAAAGCAAATGCGTCTTTCATAATCAATTTGGAAATACAGAAAGAAAGTGGAGATAACATGCCCACCCGGTGTGATCCGAACCTACGACCTCAAGCATACGCTACTGGTGCGATTACCACTACGATACCGGCGGAGCTATTGTCCCCTCTACTATCTGTGGTATTTATGTTAAATTATTTTTGTTTCCTGCTCTTGGGGGTGGTAAGCAGCGCCACTCGCACTACTCGGGGTGAAGGGGACCTTCTGTTTAGCCCCCGGGCCGTGACTGTCTCGACATGCCGGGAGTGGTCGACCAGCGTTGAACCCTCTTAAGCTCTCCACGGAAACCAGGACTACCAGAAAAGAGGCCCTTGCTATGCATGTACCGATTCAGAATGAGGGGCTCGTTGAATTACATTAACATACAAACACACACACACATACACATATTTATATATATATATAAATGTATATATGTATATGTATAAATATATATATAACACAGAAATAAGAGTAGGCAGTCTAGCAAACCTCGGCAAGCAATGAGGAGGATGCGGCCGGTCATTAAACCAGATAAAGAGTTTATATAGTAAAACTTATATATATATATATATATATATATATATATATATATATATATATATATTGTAAGCGCGAATCCTAAATGTTCCGTCATCAGGCCATAGCTCTGTATCATGACTGGCTGTGTTTCGTCGTCGTCGCTGCATTGTGTGCGTCCATCATCATTTCATCGCTCGTCGTCTTTCTGGGATGCACCATCATCGCCATCGTGATTGATCCTGTTCTGGCCAGGGTACCGCTCCCCGAATACACGTCGTCCGCCAAGTTTCCTGGCATTGCCTCTCAAGTGGTGGAGTGTGCGGTTTGATCCCTTGCCCTCTATTTCTGAGTGCACCCCTGGAGCTCCGTTCGGGTCGTAGCTTACCGCAGGACACCATGCCTATGACAGCGGAACCTTCCAGCGGAACCGGCAGCCGAACCGGCGGTGCGGGTTCAGCCGCCTTCCCACCTTACTTCGTAATCAGCCACTAGCGGGATCCGCCGATGTTTCATGGCCTTCCGGGTGAGGACGTCGAGGAGTGGCTTGATACCTTCGCACGCGTCAGAGCTTTTAACAGGTGGGACGACCACGCGAAGCTTCAAAACGTCTCGTGGTCCCTGGACAAAGCAGCCAAGACGTGGTTTTTGAACAATGAGCGCCGTATCAGTGACTGGCCGGACTTCACGACGCAACTGCGCCAGATTTTCGGCACTTCCGCTGCTCGCTCTGAAGCCGCAAAAAAGCTAGAAAGCCGTGTCCAGCAGGCTCACGAGAATTACACCTCGTACATTCAGGATGTTCTTGCTTTGTGCCACCGCGTTAACAGCGACATGTCGGAGGGAGACCGCGTTCGTCACATCATGAAGGGCATCAATCAATTTGCGTTCACGGCTCTCGCTCTTCAAAACCCGCCGACTGTCACTGATGTAACCACGATCTGCCAAAGGCTGGACGAACTGCAGTCTATCCGTCTGCAGCAGGAGGTCATCATGCCGCAGTACCCCAGAGATGACAACCTGCGGGCGCTGATACGGGCTATCATCCGTGAAGAGCTCCGTGATTACCATTCTCCTTGTGCTCCTGGTGCCTATGTTCAGCTTTCTGCAACCGGCCTACGGGAAATTGTTAAAGAGGAGCTTGCGCTATGCCAGGCCTCACTCCTCCCGACCCTCCGACTCCTCTGGCGGTTCCATCTTACTCAGAGGTTGCTCGGCGACCATCCATGCCGCTGACTCTGAGCCTGGCTCAACCTGCTACCAACTATGTGGCGGCAATTCCTACAGCCCTGGGTCCCCGTTCTCCCTACCAAGCATGGTGACCACCCCTACAAGACATGGCTGTGGGTCGACCGGTGTGTTATTACTGCGGTATACGTGGCCACATCTCCCGGCTTTGCCGCCGGCGTCAACAGGACGAGCGACGTGGCTACGACACCTACGAGCGCGATAACATGCGTTTTAGCTACGGCTACCGCCAACAGCGTTATACGTCGCCGCCACGTCGTTCTCCCTCTCCACCTGACCCCGCTGACTTTCCTCGGAACTCCCGAAACGAACGACGCCGTTCACCATCACCACACCGTCGGGCTGTGTAGCCTCTGCGACCAGTCTTGCGTGATACCAGCCCCGCGCCGGAAAACTAGGTCCTGCAGTTTTGGGGGGCGAAACTGCAACACAAAGGGAAAATGTAAGACCCCCGGACTGGCCATTGAACACTCTGACTGTCATCGTTGAGGGAATTCCTGTTGACGCATTGGTAGACACGGGTGCCAGCATATCCATCATTCATGAACGTTTGTGCTCTCAACTAAGAAAGGTGAGGACTCCTTACTCGGGCTCAGCTCTGCGTAGTGCGAACGGGGATATGATTCGGCCTTCAGGATATTGTACTGCGCGCATATTCATCAATGACAGTCGCCATCACGTTCAGGTTGCAGCACTCTCTTCGTGCGTCTATCAAGTAATTCTTGGTTGGTACTTTTTACGTTCGGCATCTGCTATCATTTCCTGTGGTCGACCAATGATTGATATCGCAAGAACAGAGCTCGCAAGTGTCGATAACGCGTCAGATCTACGTTTGGTGACGACCTCCGACTGTACACTTTTCCCTGGACAAGAAGCTGTTCTTTCAGTGTCTTCAGACCAAATTGTTGACGGCGACGTGTTGATTGCACCAACCGGAAAATTCTTTCTTAAGGGACTGTTATACCGCCGTGCCTTGTCCGTTTTTCTCGTGGATCTGCCTATCTCGCCGCTATAAATTCGACGTCGGAGATCCTCTTGGTACCCCAGCACGCCGCTATTGCTTCTGCGCCCCACGATGATGCCGTTGACGTTCTTCCTCTTGACTCTTTTGCGACAGTGGACTATTCTGCTGATCATAAACCGCCGGCTGTTCCTATTAGTGCGAATATCAATCCCGACCTTTCCACGGAGCAAACCAACACCCTATTGACCCTACTGGAAAAGCACAAAGCTTTATTTGATACTAACTCTTCTGTTCTGGGGCAGACTTCTATGGCCACCCATCGTATTGAAACGGATGGTTCCTGTGTCGTCCGTCGGTGCCCGAACCACGTTTCACTTAAAGAACGTAAAATTATTCAAGAAAACGTGGACGACATGTTGAAGCGAAATATTATTCGTCCTTCGGCTAGCTCCTGGTCATCACCTGTGGTGCTAGTTCAGAAGAAAGACGGTTCCGTAAGGTTTTGTGTGGATTACAGGGCCCTCAACAAGATCACTCACAAGGATGTTTATCCGATGCCGCGCATCGACGACGCACTCGACACCTTGCAAGGGGCAGAATTCTTTAATAGTCTCGATCTTCGATCGGGATACTGGCAGATCCCCATGCACGAAGCCGACAAAGAGAAGACAGCTTTCGCAACACCCGATGGCCTCTACGAATTTAATGTAATGCCATTCGGGCTTTGCAATGCTCCCGATACATTTGAAAGAATGATAAACAATGTCCTTCGTGGCTTTAAATGGAAAACGTGTCTCTGTTTCCTGGACGACATTGTCATATTTTCCTCCTCATTTGCCGAGTACCTTCAACGCCTGGACCAAGTATTAACTTGCCTCAGCGAGGCCGGTCTCCAACTCAATGAAAAAAAATGTCACTTTGCAACCACGTCCACCAAAGTATTGGGACACGTTGTGAGCAAGGATGGCATTCGCCCCAATCCGGATAAAACGAGAGCCGTAATAAATTTTTCCCGACCACTTCGTCAGAAAGAACTTCGCAGTTTTCTTGGATTGGCTTCATACTTCCGTCGATTCATTCGGAACTTTTCAGCAATAGCTTCACCCTTAAACAAGCTCTTAGCTTCTGGCACACCGTTTACCTGGTCTAAAGAATGCGAAAAAGCGTTTCTGGAGCTCTAACAGGCTCTTACTTCTGCACCCGTACTTAGCCATTTTAATGACAACGCTGCGACTATACTCCACACCGACG
Organism: Haemaphysalis longicornis; assembly: GCF_048455015.1. Classification (NCBI taxonomy): domain Eukaryota; kingdom Metazoa; phylum Arthropoda; class Arachnida; order Ixodida; family Ixodidae; genus Haemaphysalis; species Haemaphysalis longicornis. The sequence continues at coordinate 161,333,774 of NW_027526407.1, read as the reverse complement.
CCTGTGGACATGGTCTTGGTGCTGTGCTCTTGCAACGCAATTCATCATCTTTGGAGCACGTGGTTGCCTACGCCAGCCGGACGTTGACGCCAGCAGAGCGTAACTACGCGATAACCGAGCAGGAGTGCCTGGCTGTAGTTTAGTCCGTTCAAAAGTTTCGACCATACCTGTATGGTCGTCACTTCACCATTGTAACGGATCACCATGCACTCTGCTGGCTATCCTCCCTCAAGAATATACACGGACGCCTTGGCCACTGGATACTTAAGCTGCAAGAGTACGATTTTGACGTGGTGTACAAATCCGGCAAAAAGCACTCGGATGCCGATGCACTTTCACGCTGTCCGCTGTTGTTTACAGAGGAAAGTTGTCAAGCGCCACCTCCCACAGAGCCAGCTATTACTATTGCCTCCACCGAGCCCGTCAGCCCGGCTTTACCTTTTAATCTTCTCTCCTTACAACGAGCTAATCTCTCTCCTTCTAATCTTCTCTCCTTACCTTACAACCCAACCTCTCAACAGCCGTTCGCGTCGGCAACTCAACAGATTTAAACTCATGAATGGCGGCTGCTTTACCACGTCAACTATCATCCTACTGGCGACAAATGGGTCACTGTGGTTCCGCGTTCCCTTCGGCAAGAGATATTGCGAACTTTTCACGACGATGCTACCGCTGGTCATCTCGCCTACATTAAGACATACGATCCCATAAAAAGCCGCTTCTTTTGGCCCGGACTTTCAACAAGTGTCACCAAATACGTTTCATCCTGTGAACCGTGTCAACGCAGTAAACAACTGACCTCGAGTCCAGCTGGGACGCTACAACCCCTTCCATGTCCCTCGACTCCATTCGAAGTTGTAGGGATCGATCTATACGGACCCCTTCCAGCCACCCCAGCCGGTAATCGGTGGGTTGTCACCGCGGTTGACCACCTGACCAGCTATGCCGAAACAGCGGCTATTCGAACGGGCTGCGCCTCGGAGGTTGCGGAATTGTTCTTGCAAGCAATCTTCCTGCGCATTGGTCCGCCTCGCGTTCTGCTCAGCGACCGCGGAAGGACGTTCCTTTCTACTCTCCTTTCCGAAGTTCTTCGTGCCGCTGAAACTATTCACAAGACTACGTCCAGTTACCACCCGCAAACAAACGGCATCACTGAGCGTTTCCACCGTACTCTTTCCGACATGATTTCTTTTTACATTCGACCGGACCACACAAACTGGGATACCATTTTACCTTTTGTCACCTACGCCTACAAGACCGCTGTACAACAAACCACAGGATTCTCTCCGTTCTTCCTTGTCTACGGCCGTTCCCCTTCGTCGGTACTTGACACATCTTTCCTTTCTGCACCTTTATCTTCTACTGCAAGCCTACCCGACCAGTTTGTTTCCCGACTTGCGCACTGCCGCAGTGTTGCCCGTATGAACACGGCAGACGGCCAAAACAGCCGCAAGTCCCGCTACGATGAGAGGCATCGTTCTATATCCTACCAACCCGGGGAAGAAGTCCTACTGTGCACCCCTCTCCGTGCCCCAGGGTTATGCGAGAAATTTCTTCCCCGCTTCATTGGCCCCTACACAATCGTCGCGCAGACCTCACCAGTTAACTACCGCGTAACCCCTACTTCCGGTGTCAGTGACCGCCGGTGTCGTGGAACTGAGATCGCTCATGTTTCCCGAATCAAGCCTTTCATCCGACGGGCTTCCTCTACCTGACTGTGACGGCCAGGATGGCCGCTTCCGCCGGGGGGGGGAAAATATTGTAAGCGCGAATCTTAAATGTTCCGTCATCAGGCCATAGCTCAGTATCATGACTGGCCGTGTTTCGTCGTCGTCGCTGCATTGTGTGCGTCCATCATCATTTCATCGCTCGTCGTCTTTCTGGGACGCACCATCATCGCCATCGTGATTGATCCTGTTCTGGCCAGGGTACCCCTCGCCGAATAAACGTCGTCCGCCAAGTCTCCTGGCATTGCCTCTCAATATATATATATGTTTATATAAATATAAGAAGGTGTCACGTGCCTCGCTGCTCGTGCTGCTGCTGGTTGGCTCATTCCTTCTGGCTTGTCTTTTTCCCAACAACAACACATTTTATACCAAGCTCCGGGCCGGCCAAATAACACGAATCGGGTTTAATATTTGATTGGATCCGGAATTAGCTCTCGGCGAATTAGTCGTACTGTGATGACTAAATTGTTTGACTAGAAATGGTTCCGGCAGGCGTGCGCACTTCACGTAAACAAAATGTTTCATCTCTGCCAGAAAAAGTTGTCATGCATCAATGTTTGTTGATTGGCACGTTTCTGCGTAAAAAGCGCGGTGTCTAAATGGTCGAGAGAAACCTAATATTTCCTGGGAGTCATATGGGCGGCGGGACACTTGTGCAAGTGTTGACGCTTACGCAGTCTGTCCCATCGACTTTTCAATTCATGCCCTCGATGTTTCCATCGCGCACAAATGGTTTCAGTTGACGAAGCTTCAAGCGCTAAAGCTGACGTAAACTATCGACAGAAGCAGTTGGGTAACGAGCCAAGCAACCTCGTTCAAATCAGCAAGAACACTCCTTCCGGGGAAGTTCTTTAGCTAAAGAAGCCCTGCAGGCCTCAGCATTCTCTCCTCCTCGAGTTCGGCATCGAAACGTTGCACCTTTGTCACCGATATTTTCGCCGTGTTCGAAATGGCTGATCTTGTCGATGTCTTCATGATGCCCGGGCTCATGACGACCCCGTCGCATACGCAATTCAACAAGGTGGCGTTCACTGGTTTTAGTTGTGATTGCTGGGAAGGATAGTAACTCCTCATAACCTCCATCGAAATGTTTTTGCGTATCTCAGAGTGTTAGGTGGTCGAGCTCCGGAAATGATTTCGGCACGAAAATGCGCTCTTCATTTGCCTCATGCAAGTTTTTCACGGTTCTTAATTCGATGTTTGACAAGATAAACTTCGCCTCTCTTTGAGGTGTGCACCCAATAACCGTTTTTTTTGGCTCTGATTTCTCCGTACAGCTGGACACAATCGTCAGGGTTTCTGTTTGGCTTTTTCAGGTTGGCTCGAAGAGGAAGTAATGTGACGCACATTACAATGCCTACATGAAAGCTTTCTAGATAGACCTGGCGCAGCGAAAGTACCATCCCCGTTTTCGCGATTTGTCTTTCTTTTCTTTCTTAGTAACAGTGCTAACAACACGAGGCAAAGAGAAGAGGGCACAAACACAGCGCTGACTAACAAATTGGTTTGATTGCTTAGGACAGCGGTTTTTACGCGCACATGGGCAAAAACAACAAAAAGGAAAAAAGAAGGAAACACTAAATAACCACGTGAACAGTTCAGAGAGCGTGAGCGGTTATCATACTCAAGTTACGTTTACCAGCTAACGTGAAAGGAAACGTCAACACGAAGACCACGAGCGGAACGGCCTGACTAAGTCTCAACGCTACTTGACCTATTGAACCTGGAAATACGAAATGACTTACATGATGCCTAGATCCGACACATCTGTCAAAATAGAACCACCCCGGAATGAAGTCAAACACAAGCCTTTTTTGTAATTGGAAGAAATTTAGGAACTAAACAAAGATTACCAGGGTGGGGCTCACTGCGCTAGGAATCTACACTCTTTGTCTGTGAGGGCAACAGAAGGGGTGCTTACACATTGGTCATCTAACCTGTTAATTTCCGTCGCCTCTAAGAATTCTTGCACGATTTGGCTGCCATCCTCCCCTATCACAACGTTCTGGCCCAAACGAGGCTGGCATTTGCTATCGCAATCACCGCAATGCTGGGCGACATGACCAGTGAAAGTTTTTCAAACGTTGTAATGATTTTCCCTCAGTATATCCATTAGGCATCGGCCAGTTTGGCCGACGTAATTTTTCTGCGCAAAAGAAGCGTTGAATAAAGAGCTTTTCCTGCGTATGTAGAAAAACCACTGTGCGTAACCACATTATGTATAAAAACCATACGTGTATAAAAGGTACTGGCCTAAGAAATAAAACTCAGTTGTTTGTCAGCACTGTGTTTGTGCCCTGTTCTCTTTGTCTCGTGTAATTAGCGCTGTTACTAGAAATATGTACCAACTCGCCCAAACTTCTGTTTTAGTTTTTATTCTTTTAACGGAACTTCAGTCGGGCAATCATCTGTGCGGTGTTTCTTAGATTCACAAAAAGACATACATCGTAGGGTATCTTGATCGTTAGCGTAGAAGAACCTAAATGTTGTGCTTGACTTCATTCCGGGTTGGTTCTATTTTGACAGATGTGTCGGATGTAAGCCTCATGTATGTCATTTCGTATTTCAAGGTTCAATAGGTCAAGTAGCGTTGAGACTTAGTCAGGCCGTTCCGCTCGTGGTCTTCGTATTGACGTTTCCTTTCACGTTAGCTGGTTGAATTCGAGAACGAGTTCAAAGGGCATCTTCTGCAATACCGCCGTTTTCTACATTACCCCGTAGGACTGGATGTGTACAGCATGAATCTCCAGCTATATAAATTTAGTCTGTATTCTTCTATGAAGTGTCTGGAGGCCGTTTAAGTCGTCGCAGAAGGTAACTTTAGGCACGTTCAGCAATTTGTTTATACGTTCCTTGATTATGAGGGTCTCATTTCTAAAATGCTCCTGCAGCAGTTCGATGACTATGGGGTAGATTTCGTTGATTTTGGCAAGCAACTGATGACAGCTGATGCTGGCCCTTCAAAATACTCCGCATATACTTGAGTTTATCAACTTCGGCTAGCGATGAGTTCGTATGTATTGTCGACTCGTACAGGTCCCAAAACGAAGGCCTCTGAATGAATTATTCATCGAAAGGCTGTACCTCCAGCTTCGATAGTCTAACCTGAATTCTTTAGCGAGATGAGCGATCTCCTGTCTTGTAATAATCACCGAAGGGCACGTGGCCGCAAGTTGTCCCTCCGAGCGATAGGTCATGCGATCGATTCTGTCCTGGTACTGCTCTACTGTGGCAAATTTCTCATCCAGTTCTTCATCTATCACAGTTTACTCTATCTGTTTTTTCAAGTCGGTTAAAGCAGTCTTTTCTTTTTGAGCATATTGAGGTGTTCATTCAGGCCAACGATACGTAGTGGGCTACCATCCAGCTTGGACTTCATCTCTTTGATAAAGTTTGTCTTTGACACGCGGAGATTCCCACGTTCCCATTTCAGGAGGTCCATGGCAAGACCCGGTAAGAATAGACGACGCTCTGGCAGAGTTGATCGAATACACCGTTAGAGCCGGGGCGTCGTTTTCAATGGTATTGCCTGATCGGTACAGCTCTTAAACTGTGTAATCATTCCATCCTCATCACGGCACCAAATTGTTGAAGGCCAGGTAGCAGGTGTGGTTAAAGAGCCTCAGAATTGCAGTTTTCTTGCGTTCAAAAGGCGTTTCTACAGCTGTGCGTAGCACCAGGTGTTCTGGACTTTGTTCCCGCAGTATAAACGTTTCTAGGGTAGAATGCGTTAGGGTAGAATGAGGGTAGCATGAGGGTAGAGCCAAAAATAACGTATTCACTCTATGCGTGATGTGTTTGATGTATGGCCGCCCAAACAAACAACGTGAAGAAAGAAGCAGTATCGGAGTGGTAAATTCAGAAATAGAGGTTACTTGTTGCCTACTTAAGATTTACTTGCTGCAAAAGTGGTGAGCTGGAACAGCTGTGTATGTTAGTAACTCTAGCGTGTTACAATCGGCCTATCTTAAAATGTGTTCACTTCTTTTGAATGCCACGTTGGTTTTTGCACTGTCAATGCGTCCAAGTCGTGCCCGGTTTGCCTCTCGTATGGAGATTGGTTTTCCGATTATGGAATCATTCAACCTTATTTCTCACTTCTTCGACCATTCTTCACTTTCTTTTGGTCTATTAGAATGTGCGCAGAAGACATTACGAATATCAAAACACATGAAATATGGCAAGCCTGTATCACGCACACATGCTATTGGAGTAATGCAAAAGGCACACAACATATGTAAGTGGCTGTACCAACATTGTTTATTTTGCGTTGTGCCGTGCTTGTTTTCCACTTGTGTATCTTGCTAATGGACATATTACTGTCACCCACATAACTTTTCCAAAAAATACAACTTCCTGCTACCTAAGTAGCAGCTTCTCAATGTTTAGCATAGGCAGCTCAATAAAAAGACAGAATACCAAAGATACAGCATAAGAAAGAAGCAGATTTCCAGCGAAGAAATAGCTCTGAAATAAAAAAACGCAAACAGCATTAGGACCAGTCAAAATCATTTTCCCAATATAATTGCGCTACGCAAGGAATGCCTTGCCAAGGCAATAAAATAGGAATAAACGCCGATTAGAACGTACCCAGCTGAAATAAATTTACAGTTGTAAATATGCACTGAGAGGATATACGTAATGGTAACTTCAATATTCGCTATGGCTTAATAACAATGATTAGGGTTTGAACGGAAATATTATGCAATTAAGTACGTAATAATACGAAATAGTGAGGGGATTGCAACCCCTATCCCCATGTCGTTAAACGTTGGATGTTATAGTTGATGCAAATGTCTCGTGCTGACATGAGCATTTGCCCACAGACGAGGAATAGAATGTGAATGCGTTCACTGATCCCATTCGATGGCATGTTTTTTTCGGCAGCATTGTGATAAGAGAGGACTTGCACTACTATACTGAACTAATTGCAAGTGTTGCGTAGGAAAACCTTCGTAAGTTCAACAATAATCAGTATAGCCCAAAACAGGACCGTTAGGTCCATAAAAACAGTTATTTCTTTATATGAGTATACTACGACGGTTGATCTCATGGTTTTCCCGAAGTAACAAAACATGCTCTCGGTGTAATACCTGCCAGGTAAGGATGTCATACGGACTTTTTCTAGTGTTATTTACATGCAGCTTTTGAACACGTTCAGGGAATTAGAGCTGGCTCGCCAAATTATTTGTATTGGCGAATATGTGACCAGTAGCCATGAAGCATGCTTGTAAGCCGGTCAGATTGGTACATACTGATATAATGGAAAAAAATGAGTGTAAGGCAGCTCGGGCGATTATTAGGTGTAAGCCACGCTTTTTCTTGCGAACCGTCAGACCCGCTGCTTGCAACGCCAGCGGAAAAAGATGTGATTTAACTGTGATAAGTTCAATGAGTGCGATCCATTCCGAGGAACCTGCGGCATGCTGCGTTGCCTGCTCGCTACAAGAAAACGTGCCACTTCTTCGCATATTTATTTTCATGCACATGGCATCTTCTCGTGTTTTGTTTTACTGTGCACGCTAAGTCATGCTTCGGAGGATCTTTTCACTAGGTCTCCTCCTCCGAGAAGCATGCGTCTTTTCGGCGGCTCGTAACATTCAAATGATTGTCTAATTAGTGTTTGTGTCAAATTACCCAGTCGGCGGTTACCATTGGTGGACTTGGTGGAGTGTTTCGGTTCTTCTGCGCATGAAGGGAGGCGAGGAGGGTGTCCCCAAAGAAAATCAATTACGAGGCTCTCCCAAGGTGCTGGCGTAACCCGTTTTCGCCCCCTGGGTACAGGTCAATTTGAAAAATAACGAGGTTCTCTTTCTATATTGGTAGTCGTATGCACCTCTTGTTGTAGATCTGAATAAGTTGGCCACGCTCGACAAATTTACTTACACTTCATCTAAAGTTTGTGATAAAACGTTTTCTTTTATTATTTGGGGGCATTGTAATACATGCAAATATTTTATAAAGTATGCATTTTTATTCAATGTAACAAGTACACTTCAAAACTGCGATTACACCACGTTTTAGAAATCTTCCCTGTCGTCATACTTAGATTCCGGCAAAGCTATAAAAATCTCGTATCATATTGCACGCCTTATCGCGGCATGTGGAAAGAACAATTTCAAAAATGGATTATGGCTTAGTAGCTACTTTGTAATAAGAATCAACTAGTGCACCTCCGGGACAAGGACGGCCGAATATCTTAACAGTTAACCACGACCTCTTTACAAGTACAGCCCAACAGAGAATGACGAGGGATAGATTCTTTGGTACCTTGAGTCACACCTGGAACACGCGACGTAAGTATCTTTTATGGGACAGGGTATGGAATCACAGGAGCGCCAATCAATTGGGAATATGAGAAGATAACATAGGCTGAAAGTGAAACAAATGAAATAGGGATGAGGAAATGTAGAAAATGAAGCTGCCAAGCAGGGTCACAAAGTTAAGAAAAGATGGGGTGGAGCATAGAAGGTTGCGAGGGACGTTTGGGCTACGGTTGTGAGGGACGTTTGTACAGCTACGGCTGTACAAATCAGTAAAAGTTATGTGACGGTGTCCAGAACGTGGTAGTAACGTGAGGAGGTCAATTTGAGGAGAGAGGTTTATAAAGGAAGTGTTAGGCAATGCCACCAGAGTAAAAGTTTTGTTTTTGACATTCGTCTTTATTGCAAGTATACGTGATGTACTTTCTTGTAAGGATACTGTAATGCATCTAAGGACCACACAACCAGCGACGCCTCTGCAGTCTGCAATCACCATACTGAATTTTCACTTCGTCTTGAATAGTACGGTTTGGTCCCGACACATTCTGAATTCAATGCACGGAAGAAAGAGTTCTGACAACGTACTGCCGGTACGTATTTAAAAAAAAGGCATTAGGCTGCACGTCCCATGGATAATATTGAGGCCCGATCCGTATTACTCAATTATAGCTGAACCACTTGGGAATGAGTGCTTTTTTGTGCTTGACAGCTTCGGCGAATAGCGAATAATTTAAAGACCCCCACATCAAAATAAAATTAATTCGGGTTTTCACGTGAAAAGTCTTTTATTCCTCGGAATATATGAAACACACGTAGCTAGGATATTTTTGTGTGCATACACGTCGTGGCTACGTGAATGCACCTCCAAATGTGTATTCACCTATTCTTCAGACATATTACACCTATGAACGATATATTTTTAGATTAAACGAACAAACCAATTCTTCTTGCAAAGAATTTGTTTTACGCGTTCAGTGTTTCGGGCATTTTAATTAAATAAAATATATTGTGACGTGATATTGCACCATGACGAAGTACCCCAACGATTGATCCAAATTAACCAACTCGTTTAGCCATCAAACCGTATTTGTGGCTACATGATACGTCGCTCATTGGACTCTATGCTAGTAACAGCGCCGACCGACACGGCCTCAAGCTGGAGCGACGCAAAGTTGACAAGCAATGACGCTTCGTGTTATAGGATGTCTGAGTGGATGTCTGAGTGGAGATGCTGATTCTTGACGCTTGTCAGGCCCTTTCTGGAGGCCGTTTCGGCAGAGCAAGGACGAATTCATTGCGGAGCGTAAATGCACGCAAAGCGTGGTTGGCCGTCTCGGAGGTAAGACGGTTCCTGGTGTACCGAATTCACAAGCTTTTCCGCTCATTTTAAGCGATTTTGAGAAATTCCGAGACAGGTAATACATAGCGCTTTTTTTCTTGTCTGTACGGTCAGGTCGGTCAAGAGTAATTCACATACGCCCGCATTGAACGTGTAGCTTTAGGCAAAAGTGTATACATTGTACGGGGAGCGGAGTGGATTTTGGTGTTTTTTTAACTCTCGCTTAAATTTCTTTTATTTACGGGAAACTCATTTACAAAAATGAGTAACACCGAAAGTTGGGCGAGTTGGTAAATCATCTTGAAAGAAACACACACAGCGCGCAAAACAACAGGACGAAAGACGGGGGGATGTACAACACAACACAAAAATAAGTGGCGCTTCAAAAATGTATTGCGTACATGATACTCTTTTAACAAAAAAAAACGTGCTCGTATGCACTAAGTATGTGCAGTGCGAGGACGGGCCTCGCATTGTTGAGAGGAAATATTGTTGTGAAACCGTTGTGAATGAAGAAGAATTTTCTCCTGTTACTCTAAAACATTCCTCTTCCTGACATGTTGAAGTTTAAATTGATAAAGTCGGCGTATTGCTACGATGCACTTTGGTCACTCAACAATCATTGGCAGTGTCACACTAAACAGTTTCCCATTTTGGTGTGTGAAGAAAACATGTACATGACTTGAAAGAGCACATTGGGCCGACAGTGCTTGCGAGGCACTAGGTGATGATATATTGATGTAGTTTTTACCACCCCTCCGGTAGAGACATCACTAAGACAGACGTGATGTGCCCATTGTATAACATATGAGACCGATAAGCCAACAAAGAATGCAGCTTCACAAGACGACGTGAATTTCCAAAACTATATATTACGTGATGAAATACTGATTCACGCATGATACGATTGGTTATCAATGTTCCTATTCAGAAAAGGTAGTAGCACTGGCGCCGTAACGCAAAACATTTAGGTCATTTTTGTCCCCACAGCGCTCAGATTGCCATAATAAGCCTAGTAATGTGCTTTGACAGGTGAAATAAGTCAGTGGGACTGGTTACACACTTTTGCGGTACACAACCACTGTTCGACCACTTTTTGTTTGTGGCTGCTAAACTAAAACGGCAATATTTCTTCTGGGTGAAAATTGCACCCGCACTTCAATTTTAAAACCACGGGTAACTGCAGATTTTGTATTGATGTTCGCTGTCGTTCTTTATTCGTTGACTGAACCTTCAGTCCTTCCTGTGTGTTGAATTGGCATTTAAATCCTGAACCGTAGTTATGAAGCTAATCTCTTAAGATCTATGAACACTACAAAATTTGGCACACAAAAGGACGCTTCTTCTCGTAACATTGATAACAACCTAATAGCCCACAACAAAAAAAGCAATCTAGCTATTCAAAACAATGAGCTGAGCAAGAGGCGCCCCTTAGTTAATTTTTAGTGAGTTCTTAGACGTCCGGGAAGGTGAATTTTCATTAATATGTCTCAGCTACGGAAAGCGGCCGCCGCGAAGCATGAGTCATAACGCACAGGTAACACATCACTAAATATATTTATTGTTTCGATCATTCAGTAGTGTTAGCCGCTAATTGAGTAACTGCGGACATCGGGTAGGGTGAATGTGAGTGTTTTGACACGTTTGTTTTAGTTATTTTATTGTGAAACGTGTTTTGGTGCTTAAAAAGGGCCGACTGGGTGAGTTGCAGCTTGGGTTTTTAACATCGATGCTGTTTATTCTGTTAGTCCGTCTCGCGAATGTGCGCACAAATACCTCACCAAACAAAATTCGTTCGTCTGACCACGCTCGGACAGGACAAGTGCCGTCAGCTGTGAAAGTGGCGATGCACATTTTGCGAGCATGGCTGTGCAAAGGGGACGCGGGGTGTGTTGCGCTATGGCTAGCTTCGACAAGCGGAAAAGTTGTGAGGCTAAAAAGAGATCAATAAATGCCAGAAAGAACGAAGCCAAAGGCCGGGACGCGATAACGGTAATAATTTTCTTAATTACCGTTTAACACGCCACACCACACAAGCTGAAAGGTGGCCACCAAACGAGCTTGAAACTTGTCGTCACATGAAGGTTCCGGTACGCCCGCCGCTACTCTTTGAACTCCAGCGCAAAGCCAGTGGGCACGCGTATGTTGTACTTACATGTATTATGGCTGTATGACCGAGTTTTTATTTCTCGGTTGGGGCTACCGACGACACCACTGCTAAAATTCTAAAGGATCTCAAAGCATAACCACATAGAAAACAAGGCCGAGACATTAGCATTACCACACAAATATGAAGGCGAACCAAGTTCAAGCTAGGTGAGACGGCCATCTTCTCTGTTTGCGATGTCACCGCACAACTACTGCAAAGCTGCATTCACTTTTAAACTAATCAACATGTGTTTGATCTGTCGGCGTGGCCCCATTGACGTCTATTACAGCTTCATAGAGGTGTCGGCGTAAATTAGGCGTATACCAGTGAATAATATCTTTGAACAAAGAATTGAAAGCAAGAGAACCCGCTAGGCAATTGAGAAACGAATTGGTGGATTTTTGGAAAAAATCACAGGAAAAGCTCGCGCGACTTCAAAGATTGCGGTGGCGGAGGGACGAACAGTTTTAATTTAGCCGCTCGCAGTCAAGCCATCGCTGAACCGACCAATGGATATTAGCCGTGAAGTGGGTGGCAAGTAGGCAGCGTCTATCAGAGGAAACAGAATGCTAATTCTAATTACGTAGAGGTCGGTAGGGGACAAAAGATAGCTACGGAGGGCACGCCATTTCACGTTTCTTTAGAGGAGCAACTCATGCCATTCCCGTGGTTCCCACCTCAACTTCAAGATTCGAGGTATCATCATCAACAACAACATAGGCCTGGTTATGTCCACTGCAGCACGAAAGCCTCTCCAAAGATCTCCAGCAACGCCTATTGAGTGCTAGCTGACTCCATGCTTTCCCCCAAACATTTTGCAGCTAATTTATCCATCGAGTCACAGGCTGATCCCTATTCTATTTGCGGTCCATTGGTAGCAACTTCAGTGTACAGGTGAAAGATAAACGGCTGGTCTGTCTGTTGTGGGTTCGTGTGCACACTTTATTACTGCCAGACTTAAAAGGGCAAGGCTCTCACTGCCAGCGAGTGATGCTGCTCAATTCGTTTATTTAATATAGTACCTATATTTCCTTACTGCAAAAGAGGCTCGGTGTGTGCGACCACAATATCAGTTTTTTTGAAAAACACTGCCTTGTTTACATATGTCGAACTGCCGGCAGTCACTCGATGGGTAAAATGTTATATTTTTTTACTTTGTATAAACGTAACAATTTTTTTTCGTAGTGGTGGTTGTTGGGGTTTGCGTTACAGGAAAAACAAAGGAAACACACAGGAGAAATTTTGAGCTCCGCAGGGAGAGCTCACCTGCATACCACCCAGTGCAGCGGAAGAGAAGTAGAGGGTAATGATAGGATAAAGTAGAGAGAGAGAGAGAGAGAGAGAGAGAAAGGTGTAAAGAGGGCGGTCAGTACTAGAAAACTCTCAGTCAGGGTACATCAGTCAGTCATTGCACTCCTTGCTACAGCCGCTGCGCAAGCCTGGGTAGAGACTTGGTGAGACATTCTACTATCGATGTGATTCTTTCACGGTCACTTGTGAGCCATTCATTCAGCCAGCGTGAAGCGAATTATTATTGAAACCATGAATTTAACCTTTGTACACTTTTTTCGCTATTTTTGTTGGTTCTATCTGAAAACAAGCTGGCAGAATATATCACAAAGACAGCAGCTACCACGTGTTACACATGGGTGTGCATTTAGAGGGATAGGTCAGCCTTTCCTTAAAAAAATACCGAACTAGCTGGACATTTCCTATGACTTGGACAAGACTAGTTGCCATGTACAAACCAAATTCTCCTCCCTCTGTTTTCAAAATCAATGCATTTTACGGAGTCTTTACGCAGCAAATTAATTTGAAATGCTTCAGTGATTGTGTTGTTTGTGTGGGGGGGCTTCCTTAAACTAGGCTTACGGATCGAAAATTTGACTAGTGCAAAGCATATTCCGTTTTTTAATAAGAAACCCATATGATTTGTATTAGTTTATATATTTATTTTTTTGTATTGTTTATTTTTTGTTTTTTATATTTATTTATTTATTTATTTATTTATTTATTTATTTATTTAATCACTTATTTACAATTGAATATTCACCTACCCTCAGTGCCCATGGGCATTAAAGATGGGCGCGGTTGATATAATTATTTTAAAAAGATGCAGCAAATATTATTATTATGACAAACGGCTCTTGACATAAATAGCGTAGATAGTGTGATACATACATCCACAGCAAACAGCTCCTTACTTAAAAAAGCATGCGCTGCACAAGTTGCTGTAAGCACTTATAGACCGATGTTTACACTCCAACACACTAACCACTGCACAAGTTGGGCTGACGAGTAGAATGACGGCCGACCTTTACGTTAGAAGGCTAAATTAGCGCGCATATAATGGGGCTATCGTGACAATCCTCTCACAGGAAACACTAAACATTACCAAAGCACGTCTCACAAAAATGGCATCCTCAAAACCACCGTAATCTTGCCAAAGATTGGAACCCGATAAACATTCTTAATATTCAGCGCCCCAGAACCTTTGAAGGAATATTTTGACTTTCTAGTCTGCCAATGTGAACAACCCTTGCAGTTGTCTCCACGCTTTGGGTTGGCAGAAAACAGCCGCTCATAGGCCGCCGCCGCATCACTTAGGCTTTCAGCGGGATTGTAGCCATGATAACGTCAGCCAGTTTCTGCACTGTGGTATTGCGAGTGCCCAACGCATTTGCGGTTAACTTTTTGTCCACCGACCGAGTATCACGCTCGTCTCATCTCGCTATGTTACCACCTAATGTCGTCTATTTTTCGCCATGACTAAAATAGCTACAGCGTAAATATAAACAAGGACATGTTAACATGAAGTGTTTTGTCATATTGAATTCACTTGGAAGGCAGCGCTCATCCCGTCGTCCTTCTGTGTCCGTGTTTATGTTAGCCCTGTAGCTATTTCTGAAATCAATTACACACACCCCAACAGTACACCTTGTTAAGCTCTGAGCAAGCCTAACAGTGCAACGCACAATAAGGGAAAGTAACAAAAACCCAAAATTTACACCGTTCGCCAAAACTAAATGCGCATAAATCTAAAATAATTGTGCCTAAGTGTAAATGCGCCAAGGGAAAGGCATTCTCCCAGCAAAATACGTACATCTCATATACAAAATAAAGCATTGTGTTCTAACAAGAGGCCAAAGGGTGAAAGGGGCCCACACGCGAAAGATGGCAGCTTCATTTCTGGGTGTGCGAAAGCAAAAAACGAGAGAACATTGCTTTTACCAACTGCACGTCAAAATTAAGTTGAATGTTTCTGTTGTTGCCTTGTCTTTGGTGCACAGCAGTTCTATCTTTCCTAATGGTGCGAGGAAAACTTCCCCCTTACCTATATTGCCCATAACAAACAAGTGTCCCATGTTACAAACAAGGTTACTTAGAACCGTTAACAGAATAATTGAAGAAAATGTGCAGCGAAGTATTTTTTTGAAGGATTTATAGTATGAAATCTTAAACACAATGTTAGGCACCACACACGTAATTAAGGTGGAACGTGTAGCAAAATAAATTATTCAATCAGAGTTTTCGCATACCGGTTTCAACGAACTCAAAGTATATGGAGCCACAAAATAATTATTGCTCACCATTAGGAAGGAGCTGTAATAAAAGGTTTCCTCCAGGTTCGCGAAAAATATATGAATGGTCATCAAGTGGGTGATGTAGGTGCAGAACGTCAGCTTGCTTAGCGGCTCCATAGCTTGGCTAGCTAGGACTTTAGAGAAAATTCCTGCACGTGCAAAAAAATACAGCAGAACTGCTGTTATACGACTTTCTCGGGAGCAGAAAAGAGCTTCCCTAATTGCGGGCGACGTGAAATCGGAACAAAAAAAACACGTATAAATACCGTTTCTCGCGACGTATTTGAAAGAAAGTTCTATATAAAGTACAAACTAACAGAGCTTTCCAGGGGTTGCGAACCCCGTCCTCTTTTCCTGCCCCATACAATTAGGAAATCGTCCCAAACAGCCCTGGCCTTGGTGTCCAGAAGAGCCTCCTCACCAAGGGGCGTATGTCAGCTAGACAGTAAGTATTAGGGGTCTAAGGAGACATCCTATTCGCGAGAGGCCACCTCTTCCCCAGTGCACAATGAAGCTTTTCATCATCATAGTGCCTTCCGGTGCGCTTACCTCCACAACCTCTTACGCAGGCATAAACGATCCAGGCAATGCCGATTACCCACAAAGAAGACGCAATTGCCAGAAAACTGCCATGCCAAGGAGTTCGTGCCAAAGGGTCGCTGATCCACAGGCCAAAAACTGAAAACAACGTCAAGAAGGCACACGACAGCCAGCCGAGGTACACGTAGCTCTGTGTAGAAACACCAAAAAAAACAAGAACGCATTCGAAATAACATTTATGGGAAGGCAGAGTGAATATGCAAAATTTCAAATACGAATATTCTTTTTCTTATTCGATTCGAGAAATGCCTATTCGAAAGTTTCCGAGCAATACGCAAGGACTAAATATTCTCTAAACGTGGCACATGTTTGCGCAGCAACGAACTATATGCCCTACGAATTCCCCTAAAGCCCACTACGTTCTCTCGTCATTGCCGAAATACCTTACGAGGCCTCGTGCTTTATCCACATTACCGTGATTACCGACGTGGGGTACTTGCAGATTGCAAAAGGCCCTGCGTTGCCCGAACAAATGCGACAACAGCCGCTACCATATATCTGTGCCGTGTTCCCTTTTCTACGAGTAACGTAACTGAAGCTTTCTAAGAGTCCCTGGCTGACCATTATTTATTTATTTTCCGAACCCGCCGCGGAAGCTTAGGGGCTGAGGCGTTGTGCTGATGATCTCAAGATCGCGGGTTCGATTCCCAGCTACGGCGGCCGCATTTTTATGGAGCCGAAAAGAGGAAACACCCGTGTGTTTAATATCTTCTTATACTTTAAAGATCCCCAGGTGGCCAAACTTAATCTATAGCCCTCACTACGTCGTTACTCATCGCCTGCGCAGCGTCGGCGAGTTAAACCATCTTATCAAAAATCAAAATGCTTTATATTCCCACTGCTGGCCCCATTCCAGTTTCGAAGCGCCGTGGCCAAAATGCCCGGTTTCACGTACACTGGTTCCATTTGAAGGTGGCGAGAGGCTTCCTAGCGCAAAGATTAATCAGTTTCTTGAAGCCATACGGGGCTATCCCCTTTGAAAAGGTTACACTTCTGTTTGTTGATTCATGTGTTGCAAGATGTTGCCAGTGGTTACAAGAAGTTCATACTTTCTCAACACGTTGAGCAATTACTTTTATTCCTGCGTTATTTTTTTGTTGTGTGGTAATCCGGCAATAGTGGCGGGGGACAATCCCACGGGATGGACATGTGCCGGCTGAGGATGAAGAGGTGGCGCAGGAGCGAGGGCGGAACATGGCGGACTCGGCTGGGCTACGTGTGTGCAGCCGGATCGGCTGAGCAGTGGACCTCGGCGGAGCGGGACTCCCAGTAAAGGTTTGATCGAGGGGGCTCAGTGTCTTTCTGGGGAACCGCGGCCGGGTGCAAGAACCCCGGTACCACATTTGGCGCCCAACGTGGGGCCGGCCGTGGTTCCTAGGAAGGGCATTGTGGTCTTCTTCCTCGTTTTGGTGTTCCGCGGCAAATGTGACCGACAGCTCGCTGGAGATGCGGTCAGATACGATCGACCTGGCGGACCAGTCTCTGGTGGTGGACATCTCGGATGCCCTCAGCGAGAGGGACAAGGTCAAGTTCACTGTCCACGCCAAGACGACGCTGTCGGACTTCCAGAAGCCAGAGTTCTCTATGCTTCGGCAGCACGAGGGGTTCATCTGGCTCCATGACGCCCTGGAGGAGAGCGAGGACTACGCCGGGATGATCATTCCCCCGCCCCCTCCGCGGCCGGACTTCGACGCCTCGCGGGAGAAGCTCCAGAAGCTCGGCGAGGGTGATGGCTCCATGACCAAGGAGGAGTTCGCCAAGATGAAGCAGGAGCTCGAGGCGGACAGCAGCTGACGACGGCGCCGGAGACCACCCCCGCGGAGCAAGGCCCGCGGACAGGACCTTGCCACGTTTGGACCTTCTGCAAGGACCCCCGGCTCTTAGGAGGCCACCTGTGGGACCGGTCTACTGCCATCCGGGGTGAGCCGTGGGAGTCCCTCGAGAGTGCCGACGACTGCAGCCGAGGCCAGCCAGCGTCGGCCTTTTCTTCGGAGGGGGGAGTGTGTGGTAATCCGGCAATAGTGGCGGGGGACAATCCCACGGGATGGACATGTGCCGGATGTCGGGCTCCCTTTTTGGGGCACTATCCGCGACATTCTGGTGCCGCAAAACCCGGGAGAGAACCCACGAGCCGACTTGGCCTGATGTGGCGCCGTCTTCGAGGACGCTAGGCCAAGATTCCCCTGGAAAGTACCTAATTCTGCGAGTCTCCTGATCTAACGCTGTGCGCCGCTTGTGGTCGTGCATAGGCAACCCGGTCACCCGCCATCGCGCCGACTTTTATGGAGAAGCTACGCCAACACCGTGATATCCTGAGAGAAGCCGTCACCTAGGGACGTAGCTGCTTATCTGTCACTGCTACAGGATTCGATTGCGTCGAACGGCCAGATCCGCTCGCACATGAGCGCTGTCAAGAGCAGGCACGATGAATTGAAGCCCATCGATAAGCGCACGCATAAGACCATAAATTTGGACGACCTGAAGGCCCATTCATTCGAGAGCTAGGAGTACGACCGAAAGGTCATCAGGTTCGGCACGCAGGTATACTTTGCCAGACCCTCCGAGTTTTCTTCACTAGTTGCTGCTCGGAGCACCGGGGCACCAAACCATTACTCCACCGTCACCAGGAACAGCAAGCACGGTGCCCACCGGTGAGAACAGGGTACCCTGGAGGCTGCGAAGGTGGCGAACGGGCCCGCGTCGTGGGAGCCGTGAATATCTGATCGCCCAAATGGCCTCACAGCTCCCCAAGTGTGTGATTGTCTAGAAACACCACCGAAGAATGCAACGGATTGCCGCGAGGGACCACTGAAAGTACCGAGCAGGGCGCCCAACGATTTCTGCACCATTCTCGCGGGCGGCCACGGAACCACCCTCTCCAAGGACCCCGTGACGACTATGCCGGCGCTTTTCCTACTTGTACAACGCTGGTGGTGCTGCTACGGGCGCTGGATTCTCCGTTCGAATCTCTGCTGGGGTCAGCTCTTCCTTGCGTTCCCGACTCCCATCGGCGCACTGGTGCACCGATTCGGCTCATTCGAACAGTGAAATGAATTTGGTTGTGGGTAACTCGTGAACGCCAACCGGGCACCTTCAATGGTCACGCTCGATGGCCCACTCAAAAGTTCATGAAAATGCCCCGCTCTGTGCCGCGATCTTGTTTCCGGAGTCACAGTAGTTCAGCTTACCAACATCATAAAGACCATGATGCTCATGACAAAGCATGGTCAGTTGTGGCCAGCAACAAGCCATGGCGCCTTCCGTAGGCTTCGCGCGTGCTGCCCAGAGGCAAAGCAAGGCGAGACTGATGAATCCAAGACCACAGTAGCAGGAGGGGGAAGTTTCGTATGAAAATCGTGGCAACGTAGGACCAGGAGGTTACTAAAGCATGATTGAAGTACCGGGCAGCACCTTCATGCAGGCTACAACCAATGTGAACTGCTTACAAACCCGTACAACTTCGCTTTCAGCTACACCAGGATGTTCCACGAGGTTGGCGAAGAGCACTCCGCAGTCATGCAGTGTACCTGCGTGTTCCTGCTTGTTCCTGCTGTGCGTAGTGCTCGTATATGTAGTGCTCATAGGTTGAGGCTGGCGGGAATACCTTGGTATACGACTGGTGAACGCGTACATGGCCAGGAACTTTATGGTGAATCTCACGTTTCTGCTTCCCTCGGAGTTTGCACAACTTGGAAATTGTGAACTGCGTATTCTGGCGGAACGATGTCGGGTACAGGACGCCCTGGCGAGTGATAAGCATGTCTGGGAGCAGCATGTCGTACGCAGTCTAGAATTCAGGCAAATACCAATACCGAACGATTGGCCGAATCATCGGTCTGTTATCAGTCATGGCGTACTCTTTTGTGACTTCACGTTTCTGAGTTTAACGCGGTGAAAGAGCGACTGCCAAAGATGTACAACAGCACCTTCATGTTGCCAAACGGACGTTTTTTCGCCTCTGAGAGTCATGCTGTTGATGTCCGCTGCTTCCAAATTGAATACACTATTTGCTATACTGGGGTGCTCGACATAATTATACCTAGGAATCACAAGAACATTCTTTCTAGTACCTTCATCTGCACATCCAAAATTGTGTCGGTGGACGCGAGGTCACGAGAAGATGATGGTATTTCTACATGTACATTTTCTCCCGTTTTTGCCGTTTCTACGTCGAGCCCCTACTGAACCTCGTAGTGCTCTATCTGAGTGACTGTTTTATCATCATACACTGGTGCCTTTGTGTATCCGCCGCAACCACCCCTCTTTGTTACCGCTGCTCTTTCGCAACTTGACGGCGGGATGATTGTGCTGAGGGTGATAATGAAAAGGAGGCAGGATTGACTGAGCAAGCGGGTATCGTGCTCGGGCAGGTGCTCGTGACCAGCACAGCGAACAAGCGACCGGCTGCCGGGCTCGCTTTTTGCATCACTATCCGCAACAAGGAGCGCACTCCCGGTCATTTATTTATGCAAAACGTTTATTTGAAAGGGTAATAAAAATTTTGCTACTTTGTGCTTTTAATCTTTATTTACTACACATATATTCGCCGTTCGACTCGGTAATCGAAGGAAGCTTTTTGTCTCATTCGTATTTGATCTGTATTCGACAAATAAATATTTGCCAACCCAAAACAGTTAAACATGCTTTAGGACATGTACGCTTGTTTCGGTGTTTTAATACAAAAGCAATATTGCTGTCCCTCGTGACACAAAGGAAAAACTTGTTTGCTGGGTCATTTTATTTATGTCTCCTTGTTAGCTTCTGTTTATCGACTTTTTGTTGCGAGTACTGCTGCAGAGGACTGGCATTACTTTCCGCGTGCTTAAGGTTCCACCGCTTTCACCGCCTTATTTCTGATTCTCCGCTGGCGATGCCAACATTTAAAGTACTTTTCACGCACTGAGCGTTTATACAGAGACATGCATCAGATTCCCACATAAACTGCAGCGTACTGAACTCAAATTTCAATATAGCGATTTTCTGTTTTTTTAATTATTGACAAACCCAGAATTTTCTGAATGGTATCAAAGACCAACTACAACGAAATTTGGGCTATTAAATGCACTATTTCCCGGCAGTATTACTTTAAATGTGGCAACCTGCGAACTTTTTGTGGCCAAAATAAGCATCGCTGCGTCGTAAACCAAGGTCAAAAACACTTTTTTAAAACCAAAACTCGAAAAAATTGGCGGCCATTACGCCCGGCCGGAAGTGACGTTACAGCGAGAAATCGAATAGGCGCGCCTAACCTAACCTATCAAGTAACGTTGGGCGTGTACCGCGGAATCTCCCATGCCTGCCTGCGAGAACACGGTGTGTATTTGATGTGTTTAGGATCGTCCGTTTCGTGAAACACTTAATACATACGTGCAGAGGGGTTGGGAAGTTCATGGAATCATTATTGCTTTGTTGTGAGCTGTAGTCGTCCGGTAAAATGAAAACACCGGCATCGCGAGGCATGGCGGCGAATTTCAGAGCCAGGAAATATGTACAAAAAAGTCAGTGTTCGGCACTAGATGGGCGCTGGCACAGCCAATATGCCCGGTGCAGTTCGAACTCTCCTGTATTTGTCAGAAAAGAAAAAAAAAGATACCGTGGCAGGAAAGCGTCTAAACTTGCCGGCTAGCGTGTATGAATTCAGTTTGAACGCTTGTTATCGACGTTCTTATCTACAATTTCCTTATTTTTCTTACAGGGCACTTTTGTTCTTTCTAGGAGGGTGCCCGCGCCAAATCTTAAGATAATGATGCAAAGCAGCGACGAAAGTATTGCGGTGTCTTCGCTGGATTCGTGAACAGAGAACTTTTTCGAGGCTCGATGCTACCAATGTGCGCCCTTTTTTATCTGTTTTTCTCTGGCTGGTGAGACAAATGTTACCAACAGCGGCTAGTTTTCAGGTATTTTTTTGACGCAGTTACTTCAACTGACATGGTTCAGTGCACTGCGCCGGGTGCTGGACTTGTTCGAGCCCCGACAGGCGCGATAACAGTGACAACAGCGTATCACCACGCGTCGGCCGTACTCGCGCCACTCGCGCCTTCGAACAGTCGACCGGCCACGATCATGCACTGGGCTGCACAGCTACCTGCCGGACTCGTTGGCTACCCTACCGGCCGTGACAACAGCATATCGCCTCGAGTCGACCATTCTGCGTATTGCGCACTCGCAGAGCCGCCCGGCCGCGAGCTTGCAGTGCGTCGCACAGCTGCCGTTGTCGTTCGCGCGCCCATGCACCGACCAGCTGCGGGAACAGCGTGTTGCCTCGCGTAGGCTTACACGCATCTCGCACTCTCGTCGATTCGTCCGAGATCCCGCTGCCGCGGCCGCGACCGCAAAATCGGCGTTCTGAAACTGCCGTAATCACTCGCCTATAGTGTATTGCCTCGCGTAGACCGGCCCCGGCACACTTGGAATTTACCCTCTATGTCTCGGCAACCCAAAGCTTCTTCAGCTTCTCGTCTTACTGAAATGCGTGAATCCAATTACAATTACACTGCTCCCTCGCGTAAGCCCGCACCTAAAAGGACGACTGACGAAATCCGGCGGCCACACGGTAGTCTTGAATGGCGCGTCACATGCAGAATTCGGTGCAGTGGTGACAATTGCTCGCGACACTCAACTAGGTGCTTCCACCCCTGAAGAGTCTTGTTTTCGAGCGGCTTTATTATAAAAACTGCGCGTTTTTGGAGTTTAAAATTGGGTCTCACAAGACTTTAGTGATGCATACCACACGTTGAAGCAGAATTTGGGACCGGTATATTTTCTTTGCAGTTGGCCTTTAAGCTTCTGTGTTCACAACGGCGGCCATTCTCCTACCGCCACTCAAAGTTGTCACTTTTTGCAGTAAAAAGGAAGATAAGCTTCTTTTCTAAAAAGTGTGGGGTTGTGAGAACACCGTATTTCTCCGTGACTCTGTGCACTTGTATCATGGTAGAACTGCAATTTCAAGCATGGCAGGTTGAGAGGGAAACTCAAGGTAAATCAAGTTTTGAAAATGGAGCCCACCAGTAGTGGCTGGCTGTGGGGCGACTCAAACAGGTAACAGACTAAATTATGGCTCTTCTAGGAAGAGCATAAAGTTGCATTGTTGTGTATGCGACGCGAGTTTGGTCAATGAGAGGAGTATTTCGGTGGCTCGTTCAAACTGTCACATTCAACGTGATGTCTGCCTTAAGTTCGGCACCGTTGCAGATGGAGCTTTTGAATGTGAACGCTCTGGAAAGGGTCGCTTGTAGTGTTTCTGGAGAATAGCAAGGCGTACACCGCAAAATATCTCCCCTTAAAAATTTATATTTTGGTTAGAGGTGACTATTGTTCGAAAACTTCCGCGTCATTATACCAGAGGTTGCAGAAAAGTTTGCGGAGATCATTTATGTTCATAAGTTTGTATAAAACAATTATTCCCAATAAATAAAAGGGCGTGTATTACGTTGTCTAGGATATGAGCATAGTCGTCTCCGCAAATTAAGAAGTAAGTTATGTACACAAGAAAACACCATCTGTTGTAAAATATTTCACATACTCAACAACAAAATGAGCGACATTTCGAAATTGAGAATGCTATGAACGTGAGATCGATGGCAAACTCTTTGACACAAAATTTTACACGGATAATCACATAAATATTGTTATTAAAATATGCAGAAAAACGTGCACAATTCGCTACCGTTACTCTTATACTTTATGCTGTGTTAGCATTGCCTGATATATATATTTTTTTTTCGGTTGTAACAACGTATTGATTTTTATGGGATACGCATCGGTATTTATTATTTTGTTACCACCTCACGTTGATCATCGGGCTTCTGCCACCTTGCGACCGCATTCGGAAAAGGTGAAATTACTCATGTTTCAATTTTTTACAATTATTACATTGGCGTGTATATAAACGTAGTTTCTGAAGGTATTATTACCTTTCAAAGCCGCACTAAGTTTAAGGAACTGCGCCTGAGAACACTTCGCACAAGGACGAAAAGTTACATGCATAGAAACGCAGAAAAATTGAGCTAAACGCCTTCCCGCTTTCAAAACGGCACTGGGGAGACCTTACTGGCGGCAGTGGTCAGAGGCTAGCTCACCTAGAACAAGGTCCTGGTGGAGCCTAGTGGTATCTATGGGCTTATAGGCGCAGACAAGGGAGACAAATGGAGTGAGTTAAGGCCGCAAGAAGTTCCTAGTGGGCATAAAATGCAAAACAAAAGAAAACTTTTCAACTGGCGTTTTCGATTACAAATGTTGTCACGTCAAATGGTACATTCAGCTTTTTTTCCATCCACGTCAAATGCTTTACCTGTAAATCTAGGCATATTGTTTTACATTTTACAATTTTTTTTATTCCAAGATTGAACAAAGCATTGAACTTTGCCCGAAAGAAAACATCCTACCTTCTCAACATACCTTTCTTGGGGCACCTAATGACTTGTGTCCTTTACTTAGAAAGTTTCCCATCAGCATTCCTAACAGGTACGGGCTCATACGAAAGTACGGTTTATTATAAACATCTCTGTAGTAGTCATAGTCCTTGTCCGTGAACCTGCGAATGAGAAATTCAACCCTTGGTTTCATGGCCATGTCTGTTCCTCCACGATTACAGCCGCAGATGTACTGAAAAATTATAAAAAGTCAAACAAAGAAAAAAAAGAAAGTTAACATGTTCGACGTAGGCGGAAAAAATGGTTTTGGAAGTATCAGAGCGTAGAAAATATCTCGAAAAGACGAAGGACAGCTCTATATGAAATAAAAGGCAAATTTTGGGTTTGCAAAAATTTAAAAAAAGAGGTAGCACCCGGCGAGCATTCTTAGCGGGGGGGGGGTGCTCTTTACGGATAACGCTCTAAACGATACACGCTGTTGCAATCGACTGGTAGCGAGCAGCTGTGAAGTGCAGAGGTTTGTAAATGTCTATAGCAAGAGTTTGGAGAGCAATAGACGGAGGGTCAACAAAGTCGCTATAACAGTCCCGTAGGTGGAGATGTGGATCGTTTGCGCTGTTGGCGTGAACTGCACGGAGGGACGTGGCGGGTACTGTACGTAAAAAGAACGACCGCAGACGCGACGTTTTTTTGCATTATAGGTGTCCGGCTATGGCTTCCTGATGAAGGGCTTCCAATATCCGGGAGCGGATTTCCGGCAACCCAAAGGAAACCCACCTGTACCCAGATGAGTAGTGGTTTGAATGATGCAGCACACCATCTAAAAGTTGGCACCTCTGAAGTTGACCACGATACCGACTCTTAAGTGGCTGCTTTGGGGGGCAAGCGCTTCGGGTTATATTTGGGAGTTTGGGTCTGTTCTTTAAAGTTTTGGGTGACATGACAGGTTAAACGCCGTGCAGTTGATAGACGAGGTTGTGATTACATTGGTTAACAACACTGATTTATTTCCGCTTACGAAGTCAACGTGAAAGAGTAATGGCATCACTATGCGCGTTCGCTGATCGGTATGGTAAACTAAGGTCATACTCTTGCAGTCAAAGTATCAAGCTCTCAAAACGCCCTGAGAGATTATTTATTGTCAGCAACAATAACAAGGCATGTTGGTTTATCAGAACCGTCACGACTGTGAAGTGCCGGCCGTAGAGGTAGGGTCGGATCTCATCGATGGCTCCAACCACAGCGAATTTCTCTTTCTAAACAATGAAAGGCTTTTCTCTGGGGAAGTAGTGTTGCAGTGGCTTATCGAATACTCCACTTCTAATGTTGTCGCACAGACCGATCGCACCAATATCCTGCCAATGTCATCAGAATGAAGAGATAACGGTCATGGCTGCTTTAAATGGAGCAATACCGGCTCCTAAATTAGCGTGGCATAGATTCGTTTAAAATTTTTTCATTCGCCTGACACCTCAAAAGACTTTCCGAAGTGTAGGAGATTGCTGAGGGGTTAAAATTGTAGCAGAGGTGCGAGCAAAGCTACAAGATTAAGACGCTCGACGAGGGAAGTTGCGCATAGCATGTTGCAGTTGCAGCCGCAGGAACACGGACAAAGGACCACCTTGGGGGGTCACAACGAATATCCTGTTGCTCATGAACTAGCCTAAATGTTTGACACTGAAAGTAGTGAGATGTCTTTTGTGTGTATTCAACAGGAAGCCCGATGTGGAGATGCACAATAGGAGCTCCACTAGCCGGCACAGTGCTCTACGAAGCTTGGAGAAAAATAACAATATGAAAATACACAGACATTTTTCCTTTAGAGCTGGAGTTAGGTGTACCGCATGAGCAAGAAAGTTCCAGTAAAGCACCAATATAAAACATCAATTCATCAGGGGTAGCGTAGGCGGTGTTCTCGATGCTGGCCCGACACAGCAGAGTTTGCCAATAACGAGTGTGAAGGTGGCTGGATGAATACTTCGTTTTTTGTATATAGTGCACAGCATGATCAATGCGAGGCGTTGAATCAACATCCTTCCGTGTGATTTTATTAAGTGTGGCGTAACGGATGCAAAGTCAAGCTCATCGGAACATTCTTCTACAAGATTCAGAATAATGAGAAAGACATTTCGATGAACTCGCCGTTTTGCGCATTAGCATGTCGCAATATTGCATATTTACTTTTCGCTTTAGGACCCCAGGTATGTGTCTGGGCCAATGATATGGGACTCACCTGTTTCAATTGAAGGTGTTGCCATGGGTGCCTGACTAAGTGTACACAACTAAAAATAGAATATCAATTGTTTTCTGTGCAGTAGGCAAAGAAAGGAGTCGGTTTTGACTAGGTTACAGTGCATGCTGGCAAGGTGATGTTGCATCTGTATAGAGCCAGATTTCTAAGTAGAGGGAATAAAAGATAATGCCATATTCGAGACAATCTTGGAGTCGGCCGCCGTAGCAATTGTGGTGCGTCCAGGTAAGCAGGATCGTTTTACGGATAGTGTTTGTGGCGTCTAGATCCGCAGATGTATGCGAAAGCCTACAAGTCAGGTGGTGCCAAAAATCCCGGTTGGACCAAAGTGTGCGGTAGAAACAGGAAGAGTGTCACGATTGAACAACTGAACATCACAATCTGAAATTGATGTCGCCCAAGCAGTCCATGCTACAAAATCCACACTCGTCATCAAGGTAAACAGCGGAACATTCTCGATGCTGCTGGTGTGCTTCGTAGGAGTGATCTTATGCCTCGTCTTTCCCACATTATAGCAAGTACGAGCAGAGAAAGTTCACCCTACCGTACTTTCGGGAGAGCGAAATCATACACGCAATGAACCAATGGTGTAAAATTCACTAAATGAAAATGCGCACGCCGCACTATTCTGATGGTCCCCGTACAATTTAATTTGTACTTCAAAAAGTAGGGCCAGTAAGCCGGCTTCTCAGCTTTATGACCAGGCTCTGTACCCGGCGCACCCAAGCACGGACTTCGGCGCTAATTAGCGCGTTCGTCGGTACCGCCTCGCGACACGTGTCAATCCGCATTGGATACAGCGGTTCATCAACCCTGCGGGAAGCGTGCCTCCGCACCTTTAGGTCGTTTGCCTCTGCACCTTTAATTCATTTGCGGAAACGAGCAGGCGTGTCTGGGCGCGCGCCTTCGTGATTCATCCCCGCCCGGGCAAGTCTGGTGAAACAGCTGACACGTCTTCGGAAGAGCATACCATGAAATGTGTTATCGGCGAGCATCGTTAGTCAAGCCGCCCAGGCGCAGCTCGTACTGGGAAAAAAAGGTTCTTCTGGTACCGGCAGCGCCTTCGCCTCCTCGTCTCGTGGGGGCGTGAAGAAGAATCCAGAACGGCTGCATGCGACATCGGTGCCGGCGTGCGGGCGACTGTGGGTCTGTGATTGGACCAGACATTTGGGAGTTGAATTCCCTAGGAGTACTCTTGGGACCTTTGCATGAACAAAAAGGGGCCGTCGCGAGCGGCCGAGGGTCGCTCTCGAGTTGCTTCTCTTGCAGTGGCAGTGACTAGCACAGCATCCTAACTTGTACTCATCATATAAATACGGGTAAAAATTTTTTCTCCTTCATCAGCAAGCATCGGTCTCTTGATCAAAGTCTCCGCTCACCAGTCACGTCACCAACATAAATTCCCGAACCCCGGAGTCCCAACTGGTGAAAGCGGTGTGATCTGACCATCCAAGTCCACAAAACTGAATGGCCGCGGCGGGAGGAAGCCCCGCGACGGAACCTAATGACTGGTAAGACGGCTATGTGAGTCTGGCTTCCTCCCTTTGAAATTTACCAGGCTTGTGTGTCTCTTGGACGTGTCTAAGTTGGTATTTTTTCGTCGTTGAGAAACGTGTGTGTGTCACGACTGAACCAGTCTCGTGTGTGCCGTAGAAAAGTCTGAGCTGGTGTGTTTTGTTCGTTCACAACTGTTTTAGGTCACGATAGAAAGGATAGGGAGGTAGCCTAGTGTTTAAGCCCAGTAGTCGTTGGTCCCAATGACTGATCCGAGCCAACTTGCTCTTAAGTTGAAACCCAAAATTTGCAGTGTCGTGAGCCTCTTAGAAGTGTCAGAGCTGGTGTGTTTTGCTCGTTTAGAAACATTTTGTGTCCCGAATATACTAGTCTCGCGTGTCACATAAAAGTGTCTCAGCTGGTGTGTTTGGTTCGTTGACAAACCTTTT
Source organism: Haemaphysalis longicornis (assembly GCF_048455015.1). Lineage (NCBI taxonomy): Eukaryota > Metazoa > Arthropoda > Arachnida > Ixodida > Ixodidae > Haemaphysalis > Haemaphysalis longicornis. The sequence goes on along the minus strand of NW_027526407.1, from coordinate 161,305,543 downwards.
GGGTCATACAGAAAGGACAAGGAAGTAGCCTCGTTCCTGAGCGCAGTAGTCATGGATCGCAATTTGGTAGGAGAACCAAGTTGCTGTTCATGTACAACCTATTCAATGTGTCGATAGGGAACACTGGTATACAGGGACCAGTTTCAAATAATGCAAGAAGCGGATACTATTATTCATAAACGGCAAGATTCTTACGCGGAAGGGGTCGCAAGAAAGAACATATCCCTTCACTAAAGAGGTGACCTGTTGCAGCTGCGTGAACTCGAGGATCTGGGTCCAGGCGTAGTACCTGAAGTGTCTGCAGTTTTGGAGGCGCGCGAGGCAAACCCGCATGAGTTCGTGCCGCTATTGCGGGAGCCTCGCGACACCGAAGGCACGTGTCTAGTGATTTTGCCGTACGAGGGCCAGAGCGACCAAGTTTTAGAGAGAGATGTAGGTTAGTTGAAAGGGGCGGTAGTTGTTAGCGTAGGGAAGTGACCGAATCAGATTTTCGCGCGGTTGTTCCACGTGGCGGTTTGAAAGCGTGATAGTTGGTTATTCGTGAAAGAAGAATTGATGCTGTAGGAAAGAATGGCACGTTGCGGCTTACTTTTAGATTTGAGGGGAGCGCACGAGAACACGGCTGTGAAGTAAGCCAGCCTTGGACGGGCAGTACCATGCCTCAGGGGAAGAAGCCGGGTGGGCTGTGCACGGGGTGCGAACACGAATACCCGATCGAGGAGACGACATTCGAGTCGGTCGAGGACGCGGAAGGGCAGGACTTCAGGTGTAGAGTGTGTGTGCTAGCGTCGCGCCTCGACCGGCTCGAGGAAGAAAAGAAGCAGCTCAGAGTTCAGGTATGCGAGCTACAGGAGGAGTTGAAGGATGAAAAAGAGCGGCGGAAAGCACTCGAAGCGAGGTTGGCGCAAATGGAGGTCAAACTGGCGACGAAGGGTGACGTCCCGACAAACAATGAAGCAGGTCCCGAGGCAGATGTGTGGGCAGTGCTTGACCCCGAGAAGGGAAAGGAGAGACGACAAAGACGCCACGCCGGAAGACGATCGCGGACTGGCGCTGACTCAGCCGGTGCGAGAGCAGGTGGCCGCTCCAGGGGCCAGCCAGGAAAAGGAAGAAAGGCGCATGATGTTATCGTGGGGGGGGCTCCCCAACATGCGGTACTCAGAAATGGAGATTAGAGGCCGGGTGAGAGAGAACGAGAGAGTGCAGGTTAGCGTGTTCCCGGGGCAGACGGTCAGGGCAGTGTTAGAAAAGGCAAAGAATAAATTGTGGGAAAATATGCAGGGGCAGAACCTAGTGATTATCGTAGGAGGAACCAATGACGCTCTGCAGGGAAGTGGCGCGGGAGTGCGCAAGCAGCTAGAAAAGGGGGGAAATGAACTTCGGGCGCTGTGCCCACATTTGCAGGTCGTCGTAAGCACAGTACCAGAGATAATTGGGAGAGAGGTACATGTGGAAAGGAAAGTTGTAGAGGTAAACCGAGACATATTGGAGCTGGGCAAGGAGCTGAGTTTTTCTGTCGTAGACATCAACAAGGATGTCCGATGGGTGGGCCGGAAAAAGGCGTTCCAGCGTGACGGAGTGCATTTCAACGGGCAGGTCGGAGTGGCCATCGGAAGACGACACACGGCGCGAACTGTGGCTGATTTGGGGGGCCCACAGGCCTTTGTGAAGATGGCGTAGACAAATGCAAGGGGCAAAGGGAGATAGCGGGGTCGGTGCAGATCGGTGCAGGCAAACGAAAGGGACGACGACGGCGTGTAAAGAGAGGGGGGAAACTGAAGATCGCGTACATAAACATGCAGGGTGGCAAGAAAAGAGAGAAGTGGGTGGAGATTACTAAGCAGCTGGAAGAGGAAGTATCCAGGTATACGCTTTGACCGAGACGCACCTACGGGACTTGGAGGAACCTCCGGTAATCGGAGAGTATGTATGGGAAGGTTGTAACAGGACGGTTTGATTAGGAAAAGGCGGAGAAGTAGGTATGCTTGTACGGCAGGGGGCTAATTGGAAGATATTGAAAGAAGACAGTAAAGAACATGTGTGGATGAAAGGGATAGTGCAGGGTAGGGAGGTGGCTTTAGGGGTGTCTTACCTGTGGGCGGGTAAGGATAGCAAAGAACAAAACGAAAAACTGGTGGCGTGTCTAAAAAAGGACATGGAAGATTTGAAACGTTCCGGTGAGGTACTATTCGTAGGGGACTTGAACGCCCACATTGAAGATCTAGACGGGTACCCAGACTTCAACGGAAATCTAATGCTAGATATGTATGAGCACCAGAAGCTGGTCATAGTAAATAGGGAACAAAAATGCGAGGGTCAAATAACGTGGGAGTGTGGTAGGAGACAGTCGAGTATTGACTACTGCTTTATTTCAGAGGGACTTTATGAATGGTTGGATGTAATGACCATAGATGAGGAAGGGGGCCACAGTCTGGGCAGTGACCACAAGCGCATAAATCTGAGATTTGAGAAACTGGCGGCACGTACAAAAACGGAATGATGACTGGGGCAGCGCACGAAGTTAAACAGCAAACAAATTGCGGTTATAGCCAAAAGCATAGAGGCTGACATAGAAAAAAATCCTGGAGAAGAATGGAAACATGACAGGCTCATGAAGACTATGCAGGAAAGAATAGTCAAGGCAGAGGGGGCCAATCGATGGAGAGGAAAAAAACACACCCAAATGCTGATGGAACAAAGAAATGAAAGAGGCGATAGAGAGGCGTAAACAGGCGTCTAGAGAGCACAGGCAGGCCAAGGGGATAGGGAGGCATCAGGAGGACGTGGACCTGAAATGGGAGCAGTATAAGCAAATGAAACAGGAAGTGCAGCAATTATAGGCAGGCGAAAATAAAGGGAACAGCTAGCGATGGGTAGCGCAAATACGACGAAGGGGTAGAGACACGCCGAAAAGGTTTTGGAACCATGTGCAGGCATTAGGGAGACGTACGAGTCCCACAGAAGGCGGTTCTATAGAAAACAAGCAGGGGCAGATGCTCAAGGAAAAGGAAGCATTGTCATACCCACACAAAATCATCACGGAGAAGTTCGGTAAGGTGCATGAAGAGGCCCCACAGCGACACAGAGATGTCGCGGCGGGTAGGCCGGAATGTCTGAAGATAGATGGGGACAAGCTGGAATGAGAAAGAGCAGAGGAAAAGGTCCTCAAAAATACCCCGGCAGGCACGGATGGGATACGAATGGAGTTGATTAACCAGTTAGGACCAAAGAGCAAGGGAAAGCTACTGCAAGCCATCAGAACAAGGATAGAAGAGAAGGCAATACCGACCGCGTGGCAAATGAGCAGGATGAAGTTAGTGTACAAGGGCAAAGGAGTCAGGACAAACCCGAGCTCGTATAGGGCAGTAACCCTCACGACAGTGCTGTACAGGTTAGCAATGCAGGCAGTGAAGTTCGAACTAGAGGAGTGGGTGGAAGAAAATAGGATATTAGAGGAGCTTCAAAATGGGTTTCGAAAGGACAGAAGACTAGACGACATCTTATTCGTGGTAAGCCAATGTATAGAGGTGGCGAAGATGCAAAACCGACCTTTGTGGTTAGCCTTTCTAGACATTAAAGCGGCGTATGTTAATGTAGACAGGGAGCGGCTTTGGAGTATCATGGAGGACGAGGGAGTAGGGGCAGAATTTATTAGGTTACTCAGGGAGCTACACTGGGAGAACCAAGTGCAAATAGTGTTGGAGGGGGTAACATACAATAGGCCTGTATACACCACAAGGGTTTGAAACAAGGGTGTCCCCTCTCTCCACTGCTGTTCATGATCTACGTGGCGGGGTTAGAAAAGAAGCTAGGAGTCAGCACGCTAGGGTTCGACTTACCCTACATGAAAAAAGGGCAGGTGGTAGAACAAGGGGTTCCGGGACTAATGTATGCAGACGACATATTGTTGATGACGGACAACCGGATAAGTATGTAGGGCTTGATGGATATATACGCTGAAGAAGCGAGGCACTAGGACTATCCTTTAGCAGAGAAAAATAGGGGATCATTGTCTTTAATGACGGCGAGGAGCACAAAACAGTGTCAGTGCCGCAAGTAGAAACACCATTGGTGATAGAGTATATATATTTAGAAGTATGGCTAAACAACAGCGAACATTACACGCAGGCGCATGAGGCTCACCTTAAGACGAAAGGAAGACGGAACGCGGCTACAACGAAGCATAGGGCCCTCTGGGGATACATCAAATACGAGGTACTAGGGGGAGTCTGGAAAGGGGTCATGGTACCACGATTAACTTTCGCTAATTCGGTTCTGTGCATGAAGCCAGACACCCAAGCGGGCCTGGAAGTAAATCAGAGGGCGGTAGGCAGATTGGCCCTATGGGCCCACTGGTCATCTTTCGAGGCGACGGAGGCGTTGAGCAAGATAAAGTCTGAGGTGCGGCTTCGTGACATGGAGGACGAAAAACGGGCCGCGAGGGTGTTTAAGTATCTGTATATGAGGAGCGTGAACACGCGGTGGAGACGGAGGACCAGACCGCTGACCAAGCGGTACGGAAAGTCGACAGGGGAAATCAGGCTTTACACAACAGTTAAAAAGCAGGTAAAGGCAGCAGAGACGACGAAGTGGGCACAGGGAATAGAAGAGAAAAAAACCCTGGAGACTTATAGCGCAGAGAAACGGGAAATTAAGAAGAAGGGATTATATGGCAATACGAGAGGCAGTGCGTTGCTCTTCGAGGCACGGGCAGGGTGCCTGAGAACCCGGGCATACACGGGTAGCTACCGGCAGTAAGATGAAACGTGTGCATGTGCGGCAGTGATCGGGAAACTATAGACCATATTGTCAGGAGCTGTACAGAGATACTGCCACGTCGGGGTGAGTGGGAAACGACGCTGGCGGAGGCTTTGGGATTTGGGGAGAGGGGGAACCTCAACTTCAAGGCCGTAGAGGTGACGAAGAGGCGACTGGAGTAGTGGTGGAGAAAAAGTATGGAAGGAATGGGTACGCATGCGGGGTAATCATACGGATGAGAATATAGAACAGCGAGGGGAGAGAAAAGGTTGAGGAGGCGATGAGTTTAAGACAGGAAAGAGGGAGGGATTGGAGGGACGAAGCAAATTTATAGATTAGGTGGGAGTAGGGCAAGTAAACGTATTAAAACAGGCAAGTAGGTTGTTGCTGACAACCGACGCCCCGATTTAAAGCGAAAGCCGCTAATAACCAAAATCATCATCAGCAGCGGGTTGTGGTTCTTTGCATGCGTCGTAGTGACCAGGCGTGGATCTTTATAAGCAGTAGGTCAGCAAAGCAGCTCGCTGGCTGCGACGAGTTTCTACAGGCGCGGGAGAGAGCCATTGTCGCTTTGCAGCAAGCGTGTTAAGAAAGGCGCGCGCGTAGCTTCAATTCCCATGGGAGAGAGAATGACAAGCCGCTGTTCCAGGGCTTGTTGACCACGCCGCGCGGACCACGTTCCGTCATCTTCCGGACGACTCTCGGTTTGTGTCCCCTCGTGGAGCGAGCTACACCAGCCGTTCGGCAAAAAAGAGGAACTTGACATGCGGCTACATAGTGTGTTTCGTCGCTTGACTGTTTTGAGTCCTTTGGGACGGTTTTGTTTGTTTGGCTTTTATAGGTAGTGTGCAATGTGTGTAATGAAGTCCAAGTTTTAAAGTGAGGGTTTTTATTTTTGTTGATTTGAATGCTGCCCGTTTACGATTAGTGTGGTGTGTGTTTTTACGTCAGCGGGGCTGACTTGTGTGCGAGGAGGTGAAGCAAGTCCGCTGAAGCCTTTTCTCCACCCCGCTATTGCGTTCACCCTTCGAGCAGGCCAGCAAAGAACTTATACGAAAGCAGCGTTGGTCACCCGGGAATAGTTTTAGCTTATATTAGGTAGTTCAATTTGGAAGCCCGAGAAGTGGGAGACCATAGCGTTTAACAACCGCGACTGCCGCCGTGAGAATTCCCGCAGCAGACAGTAGTTGGAGGTCATTCAGGGGGTCAAAAGATGTGCGCCCTAGGCCGATGTCCGGCGTTAGGTTAGCTTTGAGCTGGCTGATTTTTTCTGTTATATTTGTGTTCGCGGGAATCCTTCGAGTTTCCGTAACGGTGTAGGAGAGATGGGTCACGTGACTGTTTTGCATCCACCAAATTTGTTTGTCGCGGTGGGTAATAGTGTTGCGAAATCGATAGGCCGTCGACGGTATTCAATTGTAAAGACCCTTTTTTTGGGCAAGGTTTTTGTGATAAAAGCAGAAGTTAGATGTTTTGAGGACGAAGACGGAAGGAGTGAGACCTCTTGATGCGGGCGTTGGCCGAGCTATTTTATGCGTTACAAAACAGGTAAATTGAACTCCAATGCCGACGGCTTGGGTCGCTGCTTTCAGGAGTAACTCAGCTGCACTAAGTGAGGTTGATGGGTCCATTCTTTTGTAGTAGCAAACAGTAAAATGCATCTGTTCAAATTCTGCTCCTCAAAGTGTATCGGCGAGTTGTAATCCAAGCGGCCTTGACACGGCTTACTCTTGCTGTCCTTTCTAGTTCTACGTTGTTATTTTGTTTATCCAAGAGGCTGGTAGATTTTTTGCGGAGGTTGTTCGTGCTTAGTGGTTGCTTGTTGACGAGGGTCTCACAAGTTTCTTCAATGTGAAACTCTAGACAGTCCCCCACCCAACAAGGCCAGAACGTCGACAAAGGGGCAGCCCTGACCACCAGCTGGAGGAAGGTTTCGAATCCAGGCCTAGGCTCGGCGTGAAACGGTGTCAAACCCCTACACTACGTGTGCGAGTTTTGGGTGAGAAATAAGCTGTAATGACCGGGCTGCGTACCCGGCGCACCGAAGCATGGACCCGGCACACCCAAGCACGGACCTCGGCGCTAATTAGCACGTTTGTCGGTGTCGGCTCGCGTCACATGTGAATCCCCATTGGGTACACAGGTTTATCCACCCGGCGTGAACGGTGCCCCTTCACCTCTAAGTAACTTTAGCGGAAACGAGCAAGCTTTTCCGGGCACGCGACTTCCTGAGCCATCCCCGCATGAGCGATTCTTGTGAAACAGCAGATACGACTTCGGAAGAGCGGTCCATGAAATGTGTAATCGGCAAACATCGTTAGTCAAGCCCCGCCGGCGCGCCTCGTACTGGGGAAAAGGGTCTTCTGGTACCGACGCGCCATCGCTTCGTCTTCCTTGTGGTCGCGTGGAGAAGAATCCAGAACGACGGCGCTCGATGTCGGGGCCAGCGTGCGGGAGATTGTCCGTCGGTGATTGGACCAGACATTTGGGAGTGAAATTCCCTAGGAGGACTCTAGAGACTTTTGCATGAACAAAAAGGTGGTGTTGCAAGCCGCCGACGGTCGCTCTCGAGTTGCTTCTGTTGTTGGGGCTATCGCTAACACAGCCTCTTTACTTGTACTCTTCATGTAAATACGTGTGTACAGTTTTTCTCCTTCATCAGCAGGCATCGGTCTCTTGATCGAAATCTCCGGTCACCAGCACGCTACCAAGGTTCGTTCCCGAACCCCAGAATCGCAACAGCTTGTAGAGCTGTGAGCACAATTTTTGGCTAAAAACCAATACGCTGTAGCTAGCGTTCAGAAGGCCATGAACCCGAAAGCCACGAATTTCCACATACCAATTCGAAGCTTGTTGTGGATGAGGTCTTTTCTTTTGGAGTATTGCAATTTCCTTTTAAAATATTCGCAGTTATATCGACATTTGTTTCCTAAGATGTAAGGTGCGATAGCGATATTTCAACCCCCACGGAGTGTTCCTTTGTACGCAGTTGTTTATTCCCTATCTATGCTTCACAAGCTATAAAGGTCATCCACAAGAGAAGGATTAGAAACGTAGGCTTTTATTCGAAGTGTACCAGGGAAGGCAAATGCTCTCTGCACTCATGTGGAATAAAATGTGAGCGGGAAAGGTCGCCGGATTATTGTTTTGGTCGGTTTGAAGAAGAAGCCAGTCTGAGTGTTTCAGAATGTGTTTTCTGTGGTTTTTATGGCGGGTAGAAGAATTTTTCTTTTTTTTGAATAGCGATGGAGAAAGAGTTGGGTAGGGAGAGTGACAGAAAGAGTGAAGATCTTTGTTCAGGAAGAAATAGTTGTCATTTAGGAACACGGGGTAGAGAGATGAGAGCGAGCTCGAGGGTGGAACATGAATTCTAGGACACCAGATTCAGTAGCTCCATCCTTTTCTCACCTCGGAGGCAGGTGTTCAACGCTGCCTTCCATGTCTGGAAGGAGTTCAAAATGTTATGTTTGAGTGGTTCTGCTCGGACCTTACCTGTTGATATGACTCAGGTGCGTGCAAGAGAGTAGATGTTTCCCCGGTTTCAGCAGAATTCTCTGCTAATGTATGCTGCTGATACCGGCCACCATGGCGAACATAAATTTCAGATACTTCTGGTGGTTTTCGTTTATAGAGTTTGTGATTCTGCGGCATTGGGACCTCTTTGTGGCAAGAGGGAGATATCGTGTTTCTTGGCAGTAATGAGATTCGTTGCTAACATCGTTCGTGCGAGAGCAGTGTGTAGTCGTCGTAACAATGAACATGGTATGTAAGTTTGTGTGTCCCTTGGCCAGTGCGTCATTCTCTTCCAGAGCATGGTGTCCGGGTGTCCACGTCAGGTTTTCTATTTGCATTGTCGATGCGAATATCTTACCGAAGCGTTTAGGTATTCTGCTTGCAGAAAACACAATATGTAATTCGAGATTCTAATTCGAGATTCTAATTCAACCATCCTCTTCGGATTGCGAAGAGGATGGTTGCAACTTCCACCTCTTTCTTCCAGTCTGCTGAAGGGTCATCCAGTCACAAAGATTTCCAGAGTATCCGACAATGGCGATTGCATCTACGTGCTTTCGTAAACCCGCAGTCCGTGTATAGTCTGGCCTTATCATTGTGGAATATTTCTCGAGTGAACTTTGTCCTCCCATTTCGCTATTCCTGTATACGTTTAGACCCACGGTCTTGGTTCAGGAGAGGTTTAGCACGTTGTCGCTGGATTAGTGTCAGGTCTATCATGGCGTGCAGGAGTTTTTTTTCATATAGGATGGGGGGCCTCTCTGCTATACGATGCCCACAGATTTTGTTTTTTATACACTCGCTTGGTGCTTAGGGAGTGATTTTTCCGGTTTCTCAATTGCGTTACGAACACACGAGTTGAAGAAATATTCAATGTCATTATCATCACCATCCTAGTTAGGATGACTCCGGGTGAAGTCATCTCCAAGTGACCTTCACCCGCCCCTGTCGTCCGCTTGCATAGTCCATTCTTTGCCACGAATATTGTTATTTTATCCCTCCATTGGGTACATGGCCCTCTCCTTCTTCGAGGCTCCTCTAATAATGTCCATTCTGCTTGCCTGGTGTGCCAGCCATTGATAGTTTGTCTTTCAGTCAAAATTGCGCGGTTGAGGACTACCTCATATCCTCTCCTGGTGATAGTGTTGCTATCATTTTCTTTTGTATAAGTAAATTTGTATTGTCATGGGCTGTGCAAAATTCGCTCATGGTTAGTGCATGCATGAATGTTATCATTTCTACTTCTCTTTTTCTTCCTTTTGACTTGGTTGGGTGTTTTTTGGGGGGTTAAAGATTGGTTAAGGATTGGTTGATTGGATAAAGTTTTTTTTTTGCGCCACGATGACTTTTTTTATGTGACTGCTATTGCAAGACACCTGTACTTATGTTTAGGGTAAATTCTAACACGGCCGCTGGGCGCCGTTTGTCTATTGCCAAACCAATCTTCCAGTGGAGACAGAACCGTAGGAAAATTCTGAAGTATTTTGAAAATCTATGGGAATAGAATTAATACAATGGGTGTTCTTTTCGTTCTGTTCTGCTGATATTATATGGTTCAATCGATATCTGGGCGATTGGCGTTAATCCTTTTACCCCTGTTTTAGTTTGGTCTCCCAAAGCTGGTGCCAGCACAAGTTCCCGTGGAAAACATGCCGCGGTGGCTCGATTGGTAAGGCTTTGCGTTGCAAAGCGCAGGGCTGCGTGTTTGATTCCCGGCGCCCGTTTTCACAGAAACACTATTGTGTCGAGATGTCAGCGCATGTTAAAGATCCAAAACTGCTTTTGTTTATTCTGGACACGTCTACTATGGCGAGCCTCCTATGCCACGTGGAGGTTCGGTGGTTAATTTACAAAAAAAAGTGTATTTTTGATCTTCCGCTGGACAAACGATTTGGTGTGATGATGAAAGTTCATGGCACAGCTGGCGATCGTGTCTGCCTAGATTTCCACTATCAACTGGGCATAAAACAAACTTTACCGCGCCGTCATGGCACCTGCTGAAAACGCGTGTATAGTCTTTCGTATCCACCGTTTTATCATTGTCCTCCTTTCAAACTTGGGCTTCCGTTGCGGCACATTACAATTGGCAGATGCCTCGAATCTTGCTGCCTCAGTCGTAGCCTCTGGGTGGCAGCGGTGACGTATTTTTGTGGACGCCTTAGTAGCAATGCATATAGCGCACGGCTTGGATTCATGGGGGAATCGGAGAAATAAACGAACAATGATCTCGGGCTAAAACGGCAGTTGCTAATTATTTTATTACATGTCGGTAGTGTTGGACCCGGGTCGTTGACTCAAGACAGAGCGGGGATATGGAACCAGTTATCGGTGGCGACGTGACGAACGGCCCTTGTGAAGCGTATCAACTGGTGCCGGACGCTCGCACAAGCGGCATGGGGGAGATAAGTTTTTTTTTTTTGCTTACTGCATAAAAGCGGATGTCGAGTTCATTATGTGCTTACCTTCGCCTTCGAACCTGCTGACACCGTCGAATGAAACAGGAAGTGTGTCCCTCAATTTTGCAATAGTCCCCACGGGTCGGTCACCCCAGAAAGCCTGGAGGTCGCTGGTTAGAATTAGGTGAAATGTTAATGAGCCAGTAAGGCTCAATTAGGTAAGTGCAGTTAAAAAGCAATCCCGAATATGACGGTGGGGTGCGGATAGATGCAGAAAGCGTAGTTGATGTAATTCCGGTCATAGACCCCCTCGGCTCTTTGACTTGGATCCGGAACTGAGGGCCATCCATGATAATGTTCTCGCGTGGTGAACCATGTGATCTACGCAGCTGGACCCTTTCGCCTCAAATAGCGTATATAAAACCAAGAAATCTACGCCACCCGGCTCCTTAGTTACCCGAGCATCCAGTTGCAGGTGAACTTACGTCAGCTGGTCCAGATTTTGATGCGCGATTAGCATACCACAGATTCTCGAACACTTTTGGACTGCGAGGTCTTTGAATTCAAAAGCAGCGATGTCCTTCGTTATGAAGCGGCATTTGTCAGCTTCCGGCACCTCAGCATCATAACTTCGACAAAGAGCAAGAATCTCCGCGATGTATGAGGCAGTACATCTCTTTAGCCTTTTTGGGGTCGAGAGGCCGGCTTGTTTTGGCAACTTCTGATCAAGAATTTCTCAAACCGAACATTTGCCAGAACAGCTTGGTCAAGCTGGCCCAGCCAGTAATACTGTCTTCGTGGTTTAGGACTCATCTTCGTCTGTGGACATCGGGTAAAAGCAACGTTCTCACGCTTCAACAAATCGTACAGGGGAGTAAATGCACTTACCCGCGCGCAGTGGTCCAAACACTCAGAGACGTTGCCGCAGCTCCCGTCGAAGAGCGGTCAGTCGCACTGGCGGTTGGCGAACGGAAATTGCGATCACGGCGAAGGGGAGTTACCAGTGCTTTGCTGTTGCTTCCAATTTCTTCTTGCATGGAGTGGGCCAATAAACATCGAACCGAACAGAGCTCCAGCGGTAGGATCGTAAGGCATAGACGACAACTGGGGTTGACGTCGAGCACTTTTACGGGCATTTTATGACACGGGCTGGAATATGTTCTTTTGGATGGAGCAGGTATCTGAGAACCACTCAGGCGATTATTATGAGAAATTCCGCAAGCAGATAAGGGCGAAGCCGACGGTACGCATGACTAACACTGTACGAATAACTGTAAGAGAGCGAAAGTAAAGTAACAATAATTAACCATTGTGCTGTTATTTAAGCAACATGGTGGCCCACAATTAGTTGCACTTTATCTACACATATATGTAGAAGTGTTTTATATTACTAAACTATTTATAGGCTATTTATATGCACATGTAATAGCAGAAATATTCCGAATGTTAAACAATAATATCTGTTGGGCTTCTTGGGGTTTCAAAAAACAAAATCAAAGTTGCTCGTAACAAATACCAACTTTGTCTTAATGAGCAAGATAGCCTGAAAACCTACTCTCTGTACGCACGTTCCTATAGACATTGTGATCTATTTTGTTTGTTCCTAAGTGTGGGAATGAGCAAAACATGATGTATATTGGGTAGATACGGAATTGTCTCTCTATAGACAAGATTTTGGGCGAGACACAAGAGGTGGCGGTCCAAATTATCTCTTCAGAAACGCAGCGCTTTATTTGCGCAATTTGCGCTTAATTTTGGGTTCAAAGGAAATTCGCAAAGACGTCAGAGGGTTCCTTATTTCAAAACACCAAAACAAAATACAGTATTCTGGAGAAGGTAATAAAAGAGTACGTAATAAAGTTTCGGAGGTGCAGAAAGTGTTTCCGGGGATCGCACCACTGAAGATGCGAACAAAGATAGCACCGCGGAATTACGCTTCACAGAAAAAACAGCGAGAACGTACGCAAGAAAAAGAAAAGAGCAATGACACGGAAGGGTTCTCCGGAAAATCTATACGTCAAGAAGCAGAGTTCACCATTTGGGCTGAAAGGTGAACATCAGGTCGTCATATGTAACAACACACGAAAACATAGTCGAAAGACGCGAACTCCAAAAACATACGCTACGGCGTAACAATCTCTATCAGCATATGAGGCCTAATTTCAACGAAAATTTGAACAGTACATGAACAGATACTCTTACCTGGTGTATTGCCTTTACGGTTCTTACAGTTTCTAATAACCCCATTGCTTTTGCTGCCGCGTGACTACAGTTCTTACGCTGGGAAGCAATGACCCTTGGTAAAAAATTATACCGACGAAGGCTGGCATTCAACAGGATCATATTGTTTGCTGACATAACAAAAATTAAGATTTAAAATCGCAAGAAAAATGGCTCCGCGAATGTTGGAGGAGTCCTTTTTTACATTATTTTCTTCTCGGGGTTTCTATTAAAAGCGACTGTAACTAAATAGTGTTGCTTAAAAAGTACTTTGTGTACTCTAAGTAACTTTTCATGCGCCCTATCCTTCTTTGCATGCTGCTCAATAAACGCAGCTTCTAAGCACTCAATCAAGGAGTGCTTCACTTAGTAAAAGGTTGAGAAAACAAACCTCATTTCTATCAGGGAGGAGTACGTGGCTGACAAAGTTGTCGAAATGATGCAAAGGACTGCGATTACAAAGATGCCCAGCCGAGGTTTCCTGCAGGAATAAGTAACGACATAAATTGCCATTTTGGAAAGGTTTAAAACAGGTTTTTCAAACAAGACCGAGACAAGTTCACCCTCGACAATAATTAGTGATTGAATAAATTCATTTGACAAATTAGACGCTATAGACAAAGAAGTAAAGGTGTGGTTAAAAGAATGACACATATTCAATGCTTTTAGCTCCTTCCCACGAGGTGCATCTCTTTGGCGAAGGCACACATCGTGCGAAACGTCTTCCCCTTGGTGCTTTGGGCAGATACATTCGTGGAGGCTTCGTTCTCGTGAAGGCCGGTGTTTGTTCAGAAAATCTGCCAGTTCCGGGAAGGGCGACAGCGTATGGTAGCTGGTTCGCTGTGACTTTGATGTCAGAGGGCCTTGTAATGCGGAATTTGCAGTTTTCAGGGTTTTCCGTAGTGCGTACAACGTGCTGGTATATCGTCATTGATGGCATAACCAGTCCATGTTTTTATAAGGAACACTTGGGCCGCCCTCGTATTGTTGCCCGGTACACGATGCTGAAATTTGGGGAAAATAGTTATGAACTGCTCCTTGACGCTGCTCATTCGCAGTTACTCGTTTGTTACTGATTGTTGCCAAGCAGCTTGGCCCTCTTGTTTTACTTATGAAGAAACCGAGCTCTTGCTATAAAAAGTTATCTAGTCTGATTGATTGACGAAATGTAGGAAATGGCTCCTCGTAGCGTAGAATGTAGGGTGATAGCAGCACAATTTTTATAAACACAGGGTGCTTTGAAACGTTTGTAGCAAATCTCACTGCGGGTATGCATTTGAGCAATTGGTAACATTTTACTAGCATGAACGGTACAAGACGATATGCGGATGTTCACCAATACAACGTTTTCGGTGTGTTTTGGGTATTGTTTTGTAAACAGTTGACAAACAGTACGAACTTTTTATGCCTCAACTGCTACTCGCAGCTTGAAGACCATTGAGGTCCTTGACCCCATGATGTAATGTGTTGGGGATGACGATTTCACTCAGGGAGCAAAAACACTGCGTGCGGGAACGGTTTGTGTACACCAATTTTGGTGCAGTCGGGACTGTGACGTAACCCCATAGCACCACAAGTTAAGAACTCTAATAGTGTTTTCTGTGAGGTAACCCAAACTTCTGAAGATGAACAAACCAAATACCCCATGCTCACCCAATGCAAGGCTGCCAATGGGGTTTACACTATTACATCTCAATGGGAGACAGGCGTAACATCAATCTATCACTACCGGTGTCGCCGCTTCCATCTCATTGGCATGCGCCCTTGCACAGGGGATATATATTGTATACACACAACCTACAGAATTTTAATGAAAAAGGCTTTCAATTGCATGTTTTAACAATTGTCATACCTTTTAAGCAAAACGTGCAGACGTAGATATGAAATAATCAGGCTTTAGCATTTGGGGGCTCACCAGCAAGATATCTAAACTACACAAATACAAGGTTTTGCCTTAACAATAGTTTTGTACATTTTTGTATTCCCGACAGTTATCAATCTTTCCTTCCTAAAACACATGAGATTTAAAACACTTTTCCCACCATCTATCTTGTTGAGTCATGGCGGAAGGCCATTACGCAAGTTGTGAATTAGCAGCCTGTATCTTGAAGTTTTTGAAAAGACAACACATTTGTGAAGATTTTTGCATGCTTACTTGTACAGGGCATATAAAATAGGTGGAGATATGAGGTAAAATTGGAAGTCAGCAGCTGAATACCAAGTATGTCCAAGGCACTGCAATGAGAATACATTTCAGGGGTCCAACTTAAAAAAATAGTACATTGGTTTTGATAAGGCACAAAGACTAGCATTGAAACCTCATGGTTTCATTTTTTTTTTTTGAAAGGTGTTTTGCGTAAGAAAAACACGCACGGTTTGTGCTTTCTGATCAAACTTTTAAAACTTGCACTAGAAATTTTACTTTAGCATTGATTGTATTTTTATGGATAACTAAGCTGTCAAGAACGTGTAATGAAGTCGTCTGCATCACTTCAAATTGTTTCTATTAGGTCTTCGATACAAGCCTGCCTAATCTAACTTTTAGCTATGAATAAGAAACACCTAAGACCCGTATCACAAGTTTTTCTTCTGAAAAATTGACTCATTATATTACAAAATCTATAAGAGAAAGAGGGACTGCATAATTAAAAACAAACCTAACTCCCTGTCAACAATGACAAATGAGAGCAGCAGTGTATATTAAAAACATTTGTTGTTACACATATACAGATGGATATCAAAGGATCGGGAAAAAAACACAGCGGTTTTGTAAGTCTAGTGGGCATCAACGCACAAAATTACCGTCATCATCATCATCACCAGCCTATCTACGCCCACTGCAGGGCAAAGGCCTCTCCCATTATTCTTCAATTACCTCGGTCCTGTGCCAACTGTGACCAATTTATCCCCGCAAACGTCTTGATTTCGTCTGCCCATCTAACTTTCTGCCGCCCCCTGCAACGCTTGCCTTCTCTAGGGATCCACTCTGTTACCCTTAATGACCAGCGGTTATCTTGCCTTCGCATTAAATGCCCGGCCCACGTCCATTTCTTCTTCTTAATTTCTACTAATATGTCTTTAACACCAGTTTGCTCCCTGACCCACTCCGCTCTCTTTTTGTGCCCTAATGTTACACCTATCATTTTCCGCTCCGCTCCGTATTCTCCCCTAAATCATTTTCATATAGCAGTAGGTGTCACGTACTGGACTTTTTGTATTTATATTTTATTGCAGCCTATGGCGTTTAGAGAGGATGAGAAAGAAACTTTTATTGCAGTAGAGTGTGGAAATGAGATAGTTTATTCCAACCTGACTAATTACTGGTGGTACTGGTGCAGTTTTGGTTTCGGGAAGTCAGACGAAAAAGTACAGCCATTTCAAAACCGAATCTCGTCAAAACCATCCTCAAATGCCGTGTTTTAAATGTACATAAACATTTGAATTCATATAAACTGAATGCATGGAAACTTTTAGTTGTATCATTTACACAGTACGTCCGGCTCTGCAGTATTTAATACGATTAATCACAGCTGATTCTTACACGCCCTCCTAGAGCGAAATTCCTGCCATACTTCTTTGGTTCCTTTGTTTTATTTCACAGTCAAACCGAAAAACAAGTGATATTTTTGGTTAGGATAACATGATCAGTATTTTGTCGATATTGACATGGATACCTAATTTTTTTAAAAGCACTCGCTACGAGCCAATATCTAAAAGGGCATAAACAAGATAAAGAAAAAGCATTGACGTGGACAGCCGTTGTATATAAAATAACGCTACAGAGGCCGCTATAAGAGCCAACTCTAAGTTCTGTACTGCTTTCCTGCTCCGGTAAGAATACAACTATTCTAGCAATATTTACAGTTACTGAATCAATGTTCAGCATAAATTTGTAACTCTGGCAGAATTGGGCTAGTTAGTACGTGGTAATTAGAATCAAGTGCACGCATTTTCTAAAATACTGGTCCTGTCAAACTCATGCCGGTCGGAAGCGTGGCTGGGTACTGGTAAAGCATACTATGAAAGTGGGTTCGGATTTATCTCGATCTTATTATATATTATTTTCGCTTGTCCTGTGCTTTTGGGCTTGTCTTTTGTCATGCTTTTTTTTACAAACTCTCCCACCTGTCAGTGGTTGTAAGATATCTAATATTGGCACAGTATTATGGTTCTACTGGTAAAAACCCAGACGCCGAATATTTGTTATAGTAAATCCTCTAAGAGCTTTTTTACCAGATCTTGAAATTGGGCTAGTTGGTAACGGTCCTACTTTGTTACTGGCCATTTCTTAGTGTTTCTTTTTAAGGGAGCGGGTCGGAGTGACAAAGAACAGGAATGGCAGAAATCATCTCTTTCAGGCATGGCCTGAGCTTTTACTGCAGGAACCTTGCCATACCACAACAAAAACTTTTATTCTTGGAGACATAGGACTTGCACTTGTAGAGCAGTGTCACTCCCTTATCCGCATTAAAATAGGCCTAAATAGTTTTTCGGCAGTGCGCGTCCCAATGCGACCTTATTCTATATGAAAATTTGAGGTCAATAACAGTGTTTAGCATTCCTATGCAGCTTGCCGTTTTGTGGACATCAAGGAGAAAACAAATTTTTTTTACGATGGAACGAGTGTGTCGTCAAATACCTTCTTTGAAGGTTTTTTTTATGTATCTCACCTGATGGTCTAGAAGGACGAAGTTCTGAAGGAAGAGAGGGTATGTCCACCAGCTTATGTGGCAATTGGTCTCGTATCTGGCCAGGAAGTCGGCCCAACGGGGTCCATCACCAAAGTGACGCATCAGGAAGGCGCAGATGACCACCACAACCATTAGCATAGGGACGGTCCTAACAAGTGGCGAAGTCACTCGCAATTATGATAGAAACGCGAGGGTTAGAATCAAATAAATATTTCTGTTTTTGATATTTGTTACATTTGGCTTTGGCTTTTAAGTGCTTCCCAAGAAAACTATAATGCCCTGAGATGGTGCACAAAGACTCAGTGGATATTCTTTGTGCCTTCATAAAAAGAGGCTCGTGAGGTGAAGCCAACTGGGATATTTTTACGAATAAATTAAGTTAGTCACCTATGCAAAACGTTCTTTCTAACAAAGCAGTGATAAATACTTACGTATGTTATTCCAGCTATGTCCCCGTTATAAAACGAAAGTGTTTTGCGCGATGCAATATTTGCTTTACAAGCACATTCCGTACATTGGCGAATTGTGTACGAAAGCAGGAGACAAACATTACGCAGGTGATAACAGGATGAAACCAACCTCAAAAACTTGTGCCCCGGTTTTCGTATGAGCTGGTGTGATTGGTAAATTTGTTTTGTAAACTGATCACTTTTTCGGATTTGGGCGGAACATTAGTATCCCATGCAAGGCCCAAACTTAAACCAGTCACCCATTCCACCTGTTTGCAGCGGAAGCAGCGTGACATTACATCTATGTGCCAGTATCAGATCATGGCCTAAGACAGTCAAAACGTCAACCCTGAACCCCACGGTGAACTCATCAACGGTTTGCGTCGTACGTGAAAGCACTGTTTAACTGCTTTTTATACACACTGGGCGTGGCAACCAACAGGGTTATCACACTAACGGATTCAACCAATCATGCCCTAAGGCTGGAGCGCAACAGCGTTGTCAAACAATGCCTACTGGAGTTGTTGCCCCAGGATTTCCTAGCAGAAAATCGTGCATATCGACCACCGACTTTCCGCCCTCACAGCCCTTGTGCTGTTGGTGCTATCAGTTTCCGTACCACGCTGTAATAGGTCCGCCAGTACATTTGTGTAAAATTAATGTATTTCTTTCGCACTAAACCTGTTTCTCTGTAGAAGCTAAAATTTTTGAAAACAAGTTGTTTTATCTTACCTTAAGTATCGGTGGACATAAAAAAGCAACCAGTTCTTTTTGCCGCCATTTTTCTGGAGGTCCATCAGAGTAGAATAAGCAACCACCAGTCCACTGACGATGCAACATAATGCCGGAAGGAAAGTTTTTTATTACACAAACACTCATAACATAAAAACTTTAATGAGCCAATTTGGCACAATATATCAGTAAATTTTCACATAACACTGCTCTTTTTATTAAAGGATTTATGGCTGTGTGTTCCATATAGTGCCGGGAAAGAAAGCAACTACTACTATTGCACCATTGAGAAGTAATCTTCACGCAAGTGTATAATGAATCCAAGAAAACGCAGAATAGAAATAACTTACAATTTTGCGTGAACATGCATGGGCGTTATTCGTACAGATTTAAATTTGTCTCTACTACTCAAAAATTCGCTCTAGTATTTCGGTTACGCTGCAAATATTCGGCTTGGTTTGAGGTAAATGAATAGTACGTTGCCCAATAAATTGCAGCCCAGTTTCTCTAGTCCAGATTTAGCATTGCCTGCATCCTGTGCGCACAGGTGCTTTGTTCCCACACACATTGTCTTTGAACCAAAAAAGCTCCCGGTACTATAATAAATAAATGAGGATCATAACATTTCACAAGTACCCCGTATTATGCAAACATTGTAGCATTTTTGGGGCCATTAGGAGTTGGCAATATTTACTGGTTGGCGTTTCGGTTTTTTTTTGTTTTTGTGTGCACTTGCCTGCATAGACTATCTTAACTTTACGAATGTACACAAACTTTGTTTTGTGACAGCAATTTAGGGGTCCAAGGATGGCAACTTTTAAACAACGACTTGTGGTTCCGCCTTTTTCCAGTAGTTTCTGACTGTGTATATTTTTTGTTGTGAACACTGTTTACCAGCAACAAAGTTAGATTTCGAAAATGGTAATAAACCACTGGGTTGCGCTACCCCCAAGGAGGCACAAAAGCTTTTTCGTCACCAATGCTTCAATACAAATCAGGATGCACAAAAATACACACTTCCTATTTGTCAAAACAATTGTGGAAGGAGGTGCGAACAAAACGGTTATTAAACACCGAAGACATAAATGAAAGTTTAAATTAATACGTTGTAAAGCACACAATATGTAGTAGCTCGTACTCTCTGTAGTAAGTTAAAGTAGGCTCAAGGCCGAATGCCGCATCCGCTGAAAAGTGTCATAACTATATTTTTAAGTTTTACCCTCATGTCCTTGTATCATGTTTCTTTTTATTCGTAACGTTATACGTTATTGTTTTGTATTTCATGACGTCCACCATTCAAAACGCAGCTTAAATTTACCACGCGCTTTGTTGTATGCTTATACTAAGCACATCACTGCGCTAAGTCAGTGTGTTTTAGTACCGTGACTACAAGAAACGGCAACTACGACAGGAGACGTTGACAGCCCCAGTGTGCTACAGGATTGGCCCGTAATACAGACTTGAGCAGATTGTCTTTAGGGCCGTATTTCTCTTACCTAGAATCGGAGAATAACTGCCAGCTCATATGCTTGAAAAGCATGCCAAAAAACATGTCGACTGTGTGCGATGTCGTTTCCCTTCATATGTTTCTTTTTCTGAAATACGGGTGTAGGAATGTTCGGGCAGCTTTAAAGAAAAAAAAACAAAAAATTGGGCCCATCTCCCCGCGAGGGGGACTCGAGTAAATGCGTCGCATAGGGGGTGGGTGTATTGTGTTAACGTTTAGTGTTTGGGGAGTTTGTGGTAGTGAATGCGTTGTATCAGCAGCTTCTTGACGAAGTTTGAATGAGTGAAGGATATAAGGCGCGTTCGCAGCCTCCCATTCTGTGTCGGCTTTGTGGCGCAATGGGTAGAGCACCATGTACATTGCGTTCCGCCCGCAGGGTCGAGGGATCGAAACCAGGCGCCGGATAGTATTTTTTTATGCAGTGTAGGGAGGGGTGCGGACAACGACGGTGCGGACTATGACGGACGTCAACGCGGGTGACATCGTGAGTTACTGAAATGCTCTGCATTAAAAAACGGCGCTCGGAATGTAGGCCTAATGACATTAGTAAAGGTAAGGCGCTCTACGTTTTCTAACGCCTTGGTAAGGTTGTAGAGACCCCATGTTAATCGCACACCACCTATGCTTTCTTAAGCACGCGTGTAAAATGCCCAAAATCCTCCTAGGGATATATTTTTTTTTTATTTTCGCACTCGCAAAACTTTGGGCAACACGCAGATATGCACCAATTCTCGAAAATGTCAGAATATTTGAATATACAGAACATCCGATAAATGAAACAAAGCTTAAGGCACACCGAAATATTCGAGAGCACTAAGAACCAAGTGGAACGTTTTGTTTTGGCAAAAGAATCGGCAGGAATTTCACTGTATCTGACTCCGCGTCGGTTGCATGTCGGCAGTATGCGCTCAAATTAGGCTTAGATGTATACCAGCCCATCTCCCACACACGATTCAAGTAAAGGTCTCGGTAACATAATAATTTATGTCGCCTCAGACAAAATATACAAGGCCACTCGTAGGCATGTTATGTACTGCTTAAAAATAAAGACGCAGTATTTCGATTTAAGAAACAGACAAGATGGTGGCCCTTTTCGGCATAATATGCGTTCACCCAACGAGATATTCTTTCGTGATCGCTTTGTGTTTGTGTAGGCTTTTAAGCTCTGTAGCAGATAATAACGGGTCATTTATAGAATGTTGATTTTTCGAAACTGGGACCACCTGAAGTATATTTTTATTAGGCGACTTACTAAGGAAAAAAGTTGCAAATTGATGTAAAAGCAACAGTAGTGAAATTTGCCCCATTTCTAGGTAGGCACAAAGGCTCCTGAACCAACTCACCCAATGAAGAAAAAGGTATCTATAGCCAGAGTCGCTCGAAGTACGAATTCTGTCTTGAAGTTGAATATATTTTGTGGGTCCGGGTTACCTGAAACATTCACGCAATAATGACCAGTATGATGAAAGCAGTCCTAAAATTCAACACTACCCATAACTCATTGTTACGATCAGCCGACCACGGATACAAAATAGTGTTTCTGGTCAGCTCAAGATTCTGCCGTGCCCCTTCAAGTCACTGACTGTCCGCTAGTGACTGTCAGGTAATGAGGCAGTCTCACTTGGATTATATTACCTGTATGATTTTTCGCCTCTAATTGGTACACAATCTTGCTCATTGTTTTTTGTGAGTGATAGCTTCTTCAGTTTGGTATTTCCTTGGGACAATATTTACGGAGATAATTTCCCAGCAACAAGAAATACAGAAAGTACTAGTTTTAGTGCGTACGTTTTGTCAGTATAAACATGACTATCTTTTGTGCCAATCGAGCCCGTTTTGTGCTCTTTCACTAAGAATAATGAGATGAGGAATAGGCAGATCCTATTATATCTCTAGTAACGAAGCGAAACTCTTTTTCTGTTTAAATGACGGCAGTATTACCAACCCCGAATATTTGTTAGGAAGAACTGCAGGGTAATTTCATAGATTTTCAGGATGTATAAAAATATCACCCTGAATGAAGGTAACACACGTGTTTACAATGAAATTCGTGTGAAGCCACGTGTATTTCATTCGTTCAACAAAGCCAATGATTGGTGGCCGCTGAACGTTTGGAGCAAAATTTCTTGATTTTGTTTTAGCTACTCAGGGAGAATTGCTTGAAAAGTTTGTATTGCTGCGCTACCTTGCCGTTGGAGTTTTGTTTACAAGTTTTAGCACAATATATCCAGGCGTACATGATGTGGAAGTGATGCCAGCCCTACTACTTATAGTTGGGTGTTTAAAGAAGGGTGATACCTGTCACCCAGGCAGAAAGATTGCACATGAATCTGAAGAAAATAATGTTACAAACAATCGATAGCGGGTACAATCTTTCACTTCGAGTCACTTAGAGCAATTTGAAAAACTTTGTTTTTGTTTTGTAAAACATTTAAAAAACACTTTTTTAAATTCTGGCGGTTACAATTTGAAAACGAAAGGTAAATAGATTTTTTTAGTACCTCGTTTTTAGTACTGTTGACTGCGGGCGTTCATTTCTTTGTCATTTCAATGAGCCCCTGATTAAAAATTAAAAAATAAACCCGGAATAAAAAGTTTACTTTACCCGAAATTGTGAAGCAATGCTGTCTACAGCCGCCAAATTAGGATACACTGCACTTATATAAATACACAACGAAGCGGAAGTGCCACAGCTCTCCCGGTAGCCTAGAATGTATTGAAACGACGAGTGTTGTGGTTGTGGAAGAATTCCTATGGTCCTCTTTACTACGAAGTCGGTACGTTTCTGTCTTACTTTAAATCTGTTTAGTTGTATTTATACAAATATAAAAACTATGTCAGGGACAAAAATGTTGGTCTGCTGTCTCTATGCCTCCCCACAACTTGTCTACTTCTAGCGTACTTTGCTGGACGTATACGTAAGGCGTCCTAAAGGGAATTGGTGATTTATCAGGTACGAAAAAGGGTAACGAAATCTCCAAACCTTGTATTCTACGTTTCTAATAACCACGTGCTCCGAAAAATAGGTTCACTGGTATAACCATGCAATAATAACAGATTTGTTGTTTTTTACTCCGCCGCATGTTTGCACGCGTACACACCCACCGTAGACCTTACCTAAGTGCCATTTAGCCAAGGAAGTACACTTACTACAAATTATTGAATTTGAGGTGTCTCAAGAGATAATGTGGCGGGTACGTACGAAATATCATCGTTTCCGTGGATTCGTAACGGTTGTGTATGCATATGACCCATGCCATAGAAAAGAAACGCAGTCCATGCAGTACTCGGATAGATTTGCTGCTGGGGCTCTGGCTTCCAAACAGTTTCTTCCCGTTGGAGATCAGAGAGAACGAGAGGATAGCGTTCTCTGTGCAGTTTGGAACCGTTCTATCTGGTATAATAAAACATAAAACAGATATTATTCAGCTTTTTAAGCTGCACACTTTTAGAGAATAAAATACAAGGAGCCTGTAGGGGGATTTCGTCAGGTTGAAGTAAGTGACGCGTCGGCTGCTGCAAGATATAACGTACATTATGTCAGTTTTCCCGCAAAAAATGCATATTCTGTAAAGTCACCCTCAAAAAGCAAAAATAAAGAAACATTAACTTTTATATGAGTTTCCCAATTGAGCATGCGTTTTGGAAGAGTGCCTTTGTCAAAGCAACGTACTTTTTATTGTATTTCAAACTAATTTTTAAAAGAGAGTCGAGCGCTAAGTTTTTTGTGACCTGTTGTAAGGCATGCCTTTTGTGATTATTTACGCTTTGCTTCCTAAATTCAGCGTGGCCGGCAGGTATGGGTAATAAAGACTATTAGGACTGGTGCTTTAGATTGAGAATAGTAAATCATGCGTCAAATATTTTTATCATTTTTTTCACTAGTAATGGGCGGGTTCGACTACATCGGTTGTGTGGTAACGCGCATTACAATGTACACAACATTTCGGCATATATTTGCTGTTCGCAACTATCCGCAATAAGTCCGTTTACAAATTATTAGACAAGCAATGGGCGTTGATGCAGCACTATAACCCCTAAGGCACAATTTCAAAAAGGTTAAACACCAGAAATTGTTTCCTTTGAAGACAGTTTAAATTATGTCCAAGAAAATGCTTGGCACCACGCTGTATCCTTGGAATACAATACTTGCCTACAAAATATTGTTAACTCACTTGACTAGCTTCTTTTTCTTTATAGCGGCTTCCTTTATGCAAGTCGTACGTCATACAGCTAATCAGGTACCCACACAGCTTCTCTGGTATGCCGACGGTATGCCGACAGCTTTTCTGCGTTTGTTTCCAGATTTTGAGCGGAAGAGTGTTCAGACAAATTCTATCTTAACACATATAGCTTCTGCTGTCGCAGAGTCATCCAACATTCTTCTTCCTCTCAAGAACGTTTACACTTGCTTATTGCTGAAAAATCTACAGCCGTATTTCCAGCTGGTGAATTTTGAGTGTGCGCATCAACAGTGTATTTGTAGTTGAATTTCCTATCGTTAAGGGAATAATTGCCACGCGTGCTAAATAGAGGCCCCCATCTAAAGGCACTTGTTTCAGTTTTTTCAGTTGGAAGTTACCGCCTTAGCGTTTTCACGTCGATACTCATTAGCACTACTCTTATTCCAAGTTATATGCTGCAAATCTGCGTTGCGTCTTATTAGGTAAGATTTCTGTGCATTTTCGTTCTCTTCAAAAATGATATTCTCTCTAATACATGCACGGTATGTTCTTTTGTAAATCCTTTTCAATGCCTCTTTCTTTCCCTTGCAGGATTAAATCTCGAGCCTTCGGATTCTGTCTCATAGGTCGCTGTCTCTAGGTCGCCGGTCATTAGCCTATTTCAATTAACTTTTTGGTGACGTCACTCACGGGTGGCCAGTGGGCCCGTATTAAGGGTACAAATTGGGTGCGACTAACTGCCCCACTGGTTGTCCCACTTACTAATATTATTTTCTAGTCATTCGCGAGATGGAAAACGAGACACAATTTCGCTTTATATAAGAATATCATCATAAAAAAGGTTAACCCCACGCAAGGCTGGTAAAAAGGAATGTTGACTTCAGTGCTTCCACAACTTCAAAGAGGCCGTCAATAAAGCGCAAGCATCCACCATAGCCGTCACAATTGCGTTGCCACCGCAATTTTTTTATGCTTCCCGCATTTCATTTTTGTTAACGGGAGTTTACTTCCTTCAACCAGGAAGTGAACAATACCGCTTGCGATTATTAGCTTCGCTTCGAAGAAACCCCGCCTCATTCGTGGCTGCTTCAAAAGGCGCATCAACGCCAGAACGTGGCTCTTTATTTGGTTAGAAGGCACACCTATGCAGCTGATTGATGGTAACGCTTTTTATCTATACGCAAACTTTTGCAGTCAGACTGATATAGTGGAAGATATGTTATTTGAAGATGCCCTTAAGCTTTTGTCGCAAGATTCATTTAGTGGAAAATATGTTAGTTTTTGAAGATGCAGCCTAAGCAGAACAGTAGGGTTTGGGAAATGCTTAATTTTGTGCTTCCTTTAGGATTCTGGGGAGTTTGCACGGCCCGTGACGAATACAAACAGGCAGCAAATACAGTGGTTCTGTAAT
This sequence comes from Haemaphysalis longicornis, assembly GCF_048455015.1. Classification (NCBI taxonomy): domain Eukaryota; kingdom Metazoa; phylum Arthropoda; class Arachnida; order Ixodida; family Ixodidae; genus Haemaphysalis; species Haemaphysalis longicornis. Next base: position 161,279,682 of record NW_027526407.1, on the reverse strand, counting down.
GATCATTCGATAGGAATACTATTTTAACATGTTTCGGTGTGCGTAAGGGAGAACTTGTGGTGGCCATTTTTGTGTTTTATTTCAACTTCGTCCTCCATCCCAGAGCGTAGATTTGTATTTCATCAGGAGAACACTTCAAACATCAAGACGACCATGCAATTTATTTTGTATATCTCGTTGGAAAAGATGTGTCAAGAAATGTGCAATGCGTCAGAAAAATTAGTTCTAAACACGAAAGTGGTGAAGCCCGCTTAGGTAAATCAGAAAAACTCGACTTTATAGCTTTACAACAACTGAATTTTAGCTTTTCATGGATATATACGTTGAAATGGCTTGTACCTGAGGCAACCTATCAAAATCTATGTACACTGTGGGAATCTACAACTAGACTGAAACTGTTGCGTTACAATACGATGGTGACACCCTGAAGGATATCTGAATGAATAGAATGGAATAAAATGCAGTAAAATATAAGTTTATTTGCATGATGCACCAAAATAAGTAGAAATTGCTACGTCATCGTGCGTCTTTAAATTATGACTGTTTATGTTGCGAACGGTTTCAGGACAGCGCGGTATATTTAAATTTAACCATACAGCGCCACAATATGTTTTTCCTTGGAGATTTTACTGGGTGGTGGCATCACCAAAATGTATTTTCACGATTTTGTAAATTGTTGGGGGTTTTCCCGAATTCACTTGTGCGTTTAATCATTTGCGACAGCATGCTTGGCAGACAAGGAAGGGATTTTAATACACCGCCTGATACAGGGGAAGGCAACGCTGATTAGAACGATGCAACGCTCACTGGATTAAAAAAAAGGTTATATCAGAAAGTAGGAGCCACTGATTATCGAAACGCTAATCATTACAAAAATAATGGCAGTGAAGCATTAGGTAAGGTGAGGAAGATTATACATAAGTATTCGTGAGCTTTTTATACCGTCACGTGTAGTTGCACAGTTATATGCCTAAAGGTGGTGCCGTTGCTGTTTTGGTATTAGGAGCAAAGTAGCTACCATCTCCGTAAATTTTTAGTGTTTCTCTAGAGGTGTGTTGCCGTTTGCTTGGATTCTTTTAGCGCATCTTTAATATCAGTAATATTGCCGAAAGCGGAACAAAGATTAGGTGTTTTATTCTTCAGATTTGTACGATGGAAAAGGCTGAGTGCAAAAACCGGGATCATTTTTTTGTTTTGTCACTATTTCTTCGTGATTTATATTCAGAATAGTATGAGAACGCAATACATTTCGTTTTTTTAACATACATGAGATGAACTAAAATCACTTCTCCTAAGGTCGATTTGTTTTAGCCTAGTTTGCTAAAACTCGAGAAACACAAAGCATACACTGCAAATAAAAAATTGAAATGACGTTTTTTAAGCGCTACGGCCCCCTTTCTCCAATATAAGCACTCACTCGAAGTTACTGTTTTTAAAGGCCTGAATTTTATTGTCCGACATTCGGTATTGTTGGGATGCATATTATTGCAGGTCCTTCGTTTCATGTACGGCGTTGTCTGCATTATCAAAGGCTCTGGACTAGGGCAGGCTGACAGGTAGCGCCCTGTCGTGATCTTCCAACTGCCCAGTACATCGGGCGCACAATTTTTTTCAGATGATGCACGATAGCATTGGGCACTGCATAGTTTTTTCAAGCCAAGTATTGATTTTGCTTCAGGTGTTAGCAAAAAGAACCAGATTGTCGTATGCACACTGTACTAGTCTGCGCAAGGAGTCGTATATATACAGCAGAATTTTCATCTGGTGAACCCTGTCTTCATCACAGACTAACCGCCACCCAAATTGCGTGCATGGATATGCGTAAGATGTGAGTTTCGTTTCGTTTAAACGCACACCGGGTCCCCACTTAGTCCAGATACCTGTGACGGCCCAGCGTGTCAGGGTCACTCTTAGCTCGGGGTGGTGGACGTTTTGCAGATACGGGGGAAATTGTAGAGCCGTTATTTTTATTACTTTCTTCAAGAAAAAAAGCAGATATTGTCCTTAGCAAGAGCACTTAAAGGAACGACGTTTTTAATAGGCGAAGATTTTTCGCTGGCGATGCGACAGGCTAGGCGGAAATTGGTGGGGCTTGCCAAGACCCAGAACCAGCTTTTTAGGGTAAAAGTTGTCCGCCTGCAAATTGATAAAAAAACTTGTGTCTATGACATCAACATTAACTCAGTTCTGCTAGCAAGTAGGTATCTAGAGCAGAAAAAGTGCACGGAAGATCGGAATAAAATTTCACTTCAAACCATTCCAACATTATCGCTATCATCTGCTATTATAGGTAGTTTAATGCCGAAACGGGATCTAGTCTCTTCTTTCCTATACGAGAGTGAATGCAAAATTTGTGCCCTAACCGAAACATGGCTTTATCCTTATATCACTGATTATGAAAATTTTCCGGATCATAATAACTTCCATATTTACAGAAATGACCGTAAAAATCGGCGTGGCGGAGGGGTACTTCTCGCAATAAAAGGATTGTGCAATCATATGCACTTAGGTACACTTTGACATAGAACTTATCTGGGTAGCCCGTTTTACCAAGTTCACCAATTTACATATCGCCAATTGCTACCGGCAACCTGATTGTAACTATTCATTTGTTGATGACTTGCGCAGTAGCATAACTGAGCCCACAAAGTTAGGTCGCCTCGGCACCGTTTACATTTTCGGTGACTTTAATTTTCTCGCAATAGATTGGAATCAGTTGTCTTCCTCTTGCCACTCTTCCACAGAATTCATCAATCTTGTCTTAGGTTTCATTTTATTCCAAATAGTGAATCAACATACGGGCGGTTGTAACATACTCGACTTAATTCTTACGACGGCTCCTGAAACGGTAGGTTCAGTACTGCCCATGAATGGTTTCAGGGATCACAGCCTCCTTCAACTAACCCTTAACATTCCGCTACCCTTCTCCGGCACTGACATAAAAAAAATTCGCGATTATAGTAAAGCCAACTACAACCAAATTACACCGAACTCGAAACCTTTTACTGACACATTCCTACCATTTTTCGACCATCGTTCAGTAAATAATAACTTGGTGCTGTACAGAGATAAATTATGTGCTTCAGCTAATCAGTATGTGCCGCTTATCAAAGTAAAAAACTATAAATCAAACCCATCGTTCACGAAATCTCTCCCGCAGCTTAGAAATAACAAGAAACGTTTATACCACACAGCTAAACGCCATGACACGGCTTCTGCGTGGCAAGCAAAGAAAAACTATGAAAAAGTACTGTTTGGCCGTACAATCTGGGAAACATAAATATTAGTCTGTCGATTTCCCCTCCCTTTTGAAATCAAATTCTAAAAAGTTCTGGTCCCTTGTTTCCCTGAACATAACGGCCAACAAATATTCCGGCTAGACAATGACTATGTTCCCCTATCAGATAATCATTGCACATCAGCATTTAACGTATTTTTCTCATCCGTGTTCACCCCTGAAGACCATGCTGACGTACCATACGTTTCAGAACTTGACATCGCATACATTGAAGCGATTGAAGTAACTGCCGAAGGCATTGCACATCTAGTTAATAACCTCAAGCTCTCCACTTCAGCAGGTATTGACAACATCAATTCTAAAATTGTTAAAAACACCGCCTCTGTTTCTGTTAACATTTTGTATCAACTTTTCAAACTATCTTTAGCGAACGTCACACTCCCCTCCGACTGGAAAATTGGTAAAATAGTGCCTGTGTTTAAATCTGGCCATAAGCATTCACCCGAAAGTTACCGTCCAATTTTCCTAACTTGGGTCTGCTGCAAACTTCTTGAACATATAATAGCCTCGCATGTTTTCTGACATTTAAAATTTCAAAAGTCATTCTTTCACAACCAAAACGGATTCAGGAAACGTTTCTCTTGCGAAACGCAGCTGCTAGAACTAACAACAGAACCTTATTCCAACATGAACAATAACCTTCAGACTGACTGAATTTTTTTTATTTTTCAAAAGCTTTCGATCATGTAGCCCATTGCCCTCTAATTTCTATATTAGCTGCCCTCCGATTGAACTCTTTAACCTTATCTTGGCGTAGTACCTTTCCTTCATTTCGTCAGCAGTTTACTGTAATTAACAATTTCCCTCCTTTCTATCCCCCTAACTTCTGGCGTGCAACAAGGGTGCCTTTTTGGCCCTCTATTGTTCTTAATCTATATACTTGATCTGCCAAATAACTTTTCATCCTGAATGCGAATTTTGCAGACGGTTGCGTAACATATCGTCGTATATCACCCCCGACGACCAATTAGCACTGCAAAACGACTGGTGTAAAAAAAGGCTTATGTCACTGAGCACAGAAAATCGAAATATTCTCCTTTACGCGCAAGCAAAGCTTTTCTAACTGTCGCTATACTATCAATAACCACCCACTGCGACAGGCATCTCCTTAAAAATACCTTAGAATCTATCTCACCCCCAATCTCTCCTGGTCTCACCACATTGCATCCATAAGAGCGAAAGCTTCCAAATCTTTAGGATATCTACGCCATAATCTACATAGCTGTCCAACTCACGCCCATCAACTAGCGTATCAAACCTACATCTGCCCACAGCTTGAATTCTCCGCTTCTATCTGGTGCCCTCACCACAACTGCGTAATTAATATGCCAGAAGCCATTCAGAATAGGGCGGCCCGTTTCATTTCACGCAACCACGACTATCACAGCAGCGTAACTCAAATTAGGCACAACCTTTTACTTCAACCGCTCAGCACTCGCCGCAACATTTCCCTTCTCTGCCTGTTTCACAAATACGCATACAGCAATAGACTAAAAACACTTCACCTTGATGTTCCTTCTGTTACTTCAAACAGGTTGCATAATCACCTCATTTTCACTCGGTTTTATGGCTCAAAGGATTCGTTTAACTCATCTGCTATTCCTTACGCCATACGTTTGTGGAATGGTCTTCCAGACAACATCGCATCAGTATCAGACTACAATACTTCCCGGCAATTACGGCTCTCTCTCTTTTTGGAATAAGGACGACCACTGTTTTCATTTTTTCTTCTTCTGCCATCTCCTGTGTTCCCGTTTTAAATGTCCATTTTTTTTTGCTTGAAGACCAAAAGAACCTGTCGCAGCACGTACTTTTTATTTTTTTTTCTGTCTTACTTTGTGCCTGAGTACGAAACTTTCATGCTAAAAATGTCTTTTTACGCACGCGAGTATGTTCTGCGTTTTTTTCTGTGCTCTTTGTGTTCTGCATACTCAAGACTACAGAAACTTATTGGTGCACTTCGTCTGCGCATATTTGGGTATCTTTGGTTGTTGTCTAGTTTATCTACTAGCGTGTTAGTGTTCAGTATGCTTGTAATGGATATGCGAAGTTTACGTGTGTGCCATATGCTATTGACTTTTCCTTTTCTTGTTATCATTTTTTAACTTACACGCGTATTGAAAACCTTGTCATCATTAGTTGTTGTGATGTGTTTATTAACTCGGGATTTTGTGATGAATGATCTGTAACACCTCCCTTTGCCCCTTACTCAATGCCCTATACAGAGGCCTGCAACGTATTTTAATAAATAAGTAAATATTTTATCAGAAAACGCAAGTATCCATTTTTGCCCAGGTACTCTTTTATATTCGGCTAATTTTTTTTTTTTTTTGGGGGGGGGGCGGTTTAGCTTTATTACAACAGGCTCGTCTCGCACGATTTGTTGCATGGTGATCGCCGAAGAGTCGTATTTGAATATTTCTTTAGAAAGGTTTCTATGGTTACCAAAATGACAGTGGAACTGGGATCCCAAAGTGGAATGTAGAGCAACCAACTATTATCCGGCTCTGGGTGTAACAAAAACATGAGCACTTTTTGCTGCCTTTTGCTGCCTTTTCTCATTCACTTTTATTTATTAGGCTCTGACTGACCTATTTATTTTTAGGATCTAGGACAGTGCTATCATTGAGGCAGAAGGTTCCTATCTCCTAAACATTATATCCATTACCCTTTCACCAACTGTCCCATCAATATGAATGAATCTATGTTAATTCCCAATACGCGGCATCATTGCGACGGCCACATCCTACAGTTTTTTCAATGAGCACGACGGAACGTTTCTAAGGTGGAAGTTTGCCTACTGTTGCAACCATAGCTTTAAAGCAGGGTGTGATATTTGAGAGCTCAGACGCCCAAAAAATATCGGAGAGCACCAACCTGGAGGTCCATTACAAGCAACTGGGTTTTTATATTCCGAAGTACCTTCTGAGGAAGGTTGGGTTTTACACTTTTTTGGGCTTTTCCGCCTCTTGCAATCGTATGCTGTTGCTCCTAGAACGGCTGCTACTAATGTCACAAGAAATAGGCTGTAAAAAATTTATAAAACCAGAAATAAAAACGCATGCGCTGAGTTTCTTTTCCCGATTGAAAATCAGCGCGAAAAAAAACACAGCACAAAAAAGGAACGAGAAGTAGAGAGGACAACGTTCACCAACTCGACCAAATCACAGTCCTCTTGAACTATATTCTTTTTCCTGCTTTGTCCAGTTTTACATTAGATTGTCGAAAGAACTCGCTTCTGTAATTATTGAAGGGACAGCGAAGATAAAATCAAAACTGGTCTAAAAAATTATATATTGAGATCCGTAGAAAACGAGCGCACAAGTCTCGTGGACAGTATCATGAAAATGACTGCGTGAATAATCGTAAACTGAAGCAATCAGTTGCCAATCAGAAATGACGTAAACGGCGACTTGGCGGATCTGGAAAGAGAACGTGACGAACGACCGAACCAGAACCGCACACATAAGCTCTCAAGGCTACGTATACAACCTCTGTTTGCATGTTAATTTTTAAATGTCATTACCCATTAAATGTACAGAGATAACTGAAGCCGTGCCGAGATTATCAAGCTTCCAAGACACGGCGCCGGTGGCAGTTGAGATGGTTGTTGCACGTTCGGTGTAGTGACGGGCCTCTTATATCCTCGTTAACATCATGGCGGCTTGTAGCGCGCCGACCCTGCACGGTTCCGCTCTTCTGTGGAGAGTAATTTGCGTCTTATCGCACAAGCTTTTGCTTCCTCACGCACCGCTGTCAGCCCGAACAAAGTTTGCCACCCAGGCCGGCTGCCGAAGCTATGTGTCTGTTCTGGTCGCGTTGGCTTTGCGGTGAATTGCGTTGGTGTGCTCCTGCGAGTCGGCTATGGTTACTATGTTGGAACTTTACTAGCGATGATTCGACTCCGCACCGGGTATTTACAGTGCGCGCCATGTCTTTTCTGAAAACTTTCTGGGCTTGCTCCAAAGTGAAGTGATTTTTTCCCGAAGTAATATGCCAGAAGCGAGTGGCAGCTTTTAGATGAAGAAGAGGCAATCAATCGCGTGCCTGTTATTTTTGTGCATCTCAAAGCGCATGCAGTGTTCGACGTGTTTGTTCATAACGATTCCATAATTATCTTGAAGTTAAATAAAAGGTGTGCGTAAAAAGGTGTTTTATTTCAGGATGTTGTCCGCTGATGGCTTCCACTATGGTGCCTCCTGAGCTGAAATTATATTTTTGTTACGTTATGCGCGTTTTACGTTCATTTCTGGAGCAAACGCGTTTGTTATTAGGGGTTTGGGCGCTCGTGAAAACTCCAAGCCCACCTCTGCCATATGGGCTAATAGGTAACTCGCCTCGTAAAAGTCAAAAGATGGCTCAAATTCGCGTTACCATATCGCGACGGAACACTGACCAGGGGCCCTATTCTCGACAGCACAAATTCCCAGGGAATTGAGTTATTTACGCGAAAACTTTTCTGATTGGCTTTCAATTTTGGTTAAGTGGTTCTGGTTGAAAAAGCGGTTCTAGATGGTTTCGTCGTTTTGAGGTTACATGACGTTTACTGTCAGCAGTTGTAAAGTTTGCATTGTTTGCCCTTACTGAAACCGCATATTTCTTGGCCGGCAATGAGAAACTAGACAAAATGCACTGGAAATTACAATGTGTGCCTCTCTTTGCTATTCAAGAACAATACTGCTTGTAATGCACGCCCTCTGTATGATTGGCTGAGAAGGTGTGACGTAATTTAAACTGGTGGCGGGAACGTGGTGAGCTGGGAAGACTCTTCGTATAGCACCAAAGTTTTTCGCTTGCCAAGCGTCACCACTATAGCCAGCATAGACGACACCCAGGCCATTGACTTGCCATCGACGATAAGGCAAATAGTTCGGCAAGAACTGCGCTGACATGACGAAATGGTGCATCGCATCGACACCACTTGAGACTGCCATCAGCCGTACGATGCCCAGATGCAAAGATGCAAACTTTCCGCCAAACTCGAAATACTTACGCGACTGTGACAGCGGGTGCATCCTGAATAAAAGACTTCATAGGCACTCGGCACACTGAAGAGGTTGCATTGGCAGTGCATCCTAAATCACCTAGGGCTGAAAAAATAAAAATAAATGCCGCATTTCGATGGCTTTACCTCATACATTTTAGCTTATGAACTTTAGCTCATGTAGCTTATGAACTTAAGATTAAGCTTATGTAGCCTAATATCGACAGAATACTTTGAAATAAATGCCCTAAACCCAAAAGAACTGCTTTCTGGATCGGAGTACTCGGTATGCCCATCGGCTGAACAGATTCCTGTAACAGAAATACAACAACCCACCTCCCCAAAGAGCTATTCTTAAGAAACAACGGAGCCCAACCTAAAGTAACATGAACTACTCACGGCGTGTGTTACAGACGTGTTGCATTTGACACCGACTTCAGCGCTTTAACCACTGAGTTTTCAAGCAAAAAAATCTTTTCACAGAATGATACTAAGCTTTAGGGGGTCTCCCACAAGCGCAAAAACGATATATTGAGGTGTCAGTGCAAGCGATAACTTGAGAACGGATTTGAAGGCAGCTAAATGTTTTATGCTTCCAACGTCGGAAATATAGGCACCGTTTGTTTTACATAAATGCAAATGATTTCAAACGAAGCCATCGAAATACCTGTACGTACGAACGGGAACTCAAAATTGTTATTGTTTATAATTGCTAAAACGCGGGACCAGTTGCACAGAGCCATTGATTTGTCACCCAAAACCACTAAACTAATAGTCATTTATTGGCCTACCTAAACAAGCAAGGTGCTTGCATTCACGTTCGATTGCGACTGTCTCTTTGTAGAGCGTCGCATATAGGAAAAAAGACATCAAAAAGAAAACTTCTGAGCTGAGAATACCGCTTCAGAAAGCGCTATGCTCCGGTAAAAGGTATTAACGGCAATGGCTCATGACGTGTATTTCTGCGCCGAGAAGACTACTGCGGATCTCAGTGGAGACGCGTGCTTGTTGCTGTTGCTGAAAAACTGCATTTTGAGCCCTTTGTTGTGGGAGTGTTGCCTCAGTCCAGGAGACCAATAAGGAGATGGCGCCTAATGCACGATGCCTGCTGCTTTTTCTCACGTAGTTTTTTCGCGGCCACTCCAGGAAATTGTAAGCAGGTTGAGTCAGAAAAGGAACTAAAACGACTCGCATTATGTTCAAAATAATCGCAGCCAGGCGTGCTTTATGTCCCTTGAAGGAAAAGCTGGCTGCGGTGAAGACGTGCAGTGGGAACTTTCCTTGTCTTTTTTTAGTTGTACACAACTATAGTCGATGTCTGCGTAATGCGAAAAGTAACTATACCCCAACAGCAAAAAGGCACAAATGATAGATGCAAGATAGACCACGATTTTCAAGAAATCATTACGCTCTACACGGAGACTGTTGGGTACAACAGAAGCAATTTTGTCATTTAAAATGCTCCCCTAGTTGATCAATTATTCAGTTCTACCAGTGCCAAACATATTTCCCACACTTGACCCGCATTGTTTATTATGTCTTAGCAGCAAATGGAATTATTTTTGAAAATCGCGTTTATAAGATTTTTGGCCGAGTGAATTTTAATGTATAAAAAATGAAGATGCGCAGTGATGTTTTGCCTTTCGAAGTTCAATAAGGAAGTCATCTGCTAAAAAAAGCGTGTTCGACGCCCAATCGTCGTGTTGAAAATGCAGTTGGATTTCAGAAGGCTTCTTAAGAAGGTACGACTGCTATGCGGAACATAGCAGTCGTACGCGGAACATAGCAGGGCGCGGAACATAGTCTGCGAATCACTGCAAAATTTGTGGAAACGATGGAAACTGCCACCATCTCGATATTGTTTCTCCTAAATTTTGGTTGTGGTAAACGAGAATGAGCATCTATGATACTGGTTCTTCCGGTTACTTTCTGGTAGTTAGTTTAAATACAAGAATATTTGAACTCTACGGTGTTTTGAAAGCTGCTTGCCAAGAAACGTCCATAACAATCTCAGACGGCACCCGAAGGCAAAACGTGACTGTACATCGTATTCTAATACACGCCGGTAATAAAGATACGCATCTGAAGTCGACATTTTTAAGCACTATGAAAACACCATAAACGCCATTCTTACCCTTATAATAAATGCTCATTTTTTTTAAAATGGCGCACTTGGAGCACAATTAACCGAATATACATTTGCCTAAAAGGCGGTCTCTAGTAATACCAGACTCATTATTTTGGCAATTGACTTCAACATGCAAATTAAAGTATTACATTTATTAGAACCATTTTTGGAATGTTTTCCCTAATTTTATGACCGCTTGAGGAAACAAATAAAATGACCTTGGTAGTGCTCCCATTTATATATTTAAAAGTTTGGAAAAAAAACTAGGATGTCCGTTTTTATCCTCAAGGTCGTAAATTCTCATTCACTCAAGCTTTTTCTCTTTGTAGCATGCAGCTCCGCTAAAACTCGAGAATGGCAACGTGTGTTACAACAGTAGTTATTTAAGGACAATCCCCAAAAAACTGGTCATTTTTATTTCCTTTCTCTCAGGGGTAAACTGATTTTATCGAGTGGGGTTAAGTGACATCACCTCAGCCGAAAGGGTTGGGGAGCACAAGCGTAATTGGCTCTAGCAAACTTGCCTTTTATAAAAATGTAGATGTGTCTGCCGGATTCCAATCAGTTTTAATGAAATAAACAATGCCAGAGACGGGACAGAGCAGAGAAGCAAGGCAACATTATAGTTGTCTCCGCTCTCTTTACAGGACGTGAACCTATTAACCCGTGTAACTGTATACAAGGCACTTTCCTTCCCTACCTATGGCGGTGTTTCTATTCAAGCGATAATTGTAATGAAGCTGTTCTGGGGAATCTAGTTTGGACCCTCGTATAGAACTCAAGAATTATTACTGGTTCACGTGCATTTTTACACTGGAGCTACCAACAAGGTGTCGTAGGTAGATCCCTGGTAGCTCTCGGAATATGAGGTTCGGTTGGTATCCGAAAATCCATCACGGTAGGTTAGGGTATCTTCCACGCTTGCGATTGTTGTCAACGTCTGCCGCGGTTCCACGCAGTAAAGCCACGTGCTCACTAAAAAACTCCACGGCTGCGAAGTGACCGTGCATTGAATAGAACGGCAACACTCCAGGTTGCAATCGGGGTATAGGCGGAAAAGCGCAGTGACTTTGGGTCCAGTCACTACTCTTTGGACTACTTTAAGCAATGGCGAGGCCTTCCTTCTTTTTATTCCCAT